>NC_056747.1:453240823-453490823 GCF_019279795.1 Protopterus annectens | reverse complement strand
AAATTGCCACTCTGTTGATCACCTTGAGTCATCTCCTTCTGTGATTTACTGACTCTAAATGAAAATAAACACAAAAGACACCAAACAGTGCTATATAAACATGATTAAATTGTGTACTATGACTATTTAATATCAGTAATAACTATATGCAGATATTGGGACTAAATCATACCAAAATCATTACCAAGAGTATGCTCTATTTTTGATACCTTTAGTATGTTTACAAGATATAAAAGTTTAATTTACAGTTTACATACAAGTGGCATTGTCAAACAAGAATTCTGGTACCTTTTTATAATAATGCTAAGGTAGCAACAGACTTTATCTCACATGGCAAGGGGTTCCAGATGTGTGCCCTTTGCACTGAAGTTATTTTGCCAGAGCACTGTAATACATGAAGGGGCATGTCAGGGCCCACAGAATTTGTTCCCACTGGATCTTAGAGTTTTGTATAATGTTTAGCTTAAAGGAGTCTTTGTAATGATCAATAAGGATCAAAACTTATACATTTATGGATCATTGAGTTGATGTTTAATGTTACCCTCACTATGAAAAACAGTCATCCAAGAAGAATATAACAGTGAAAGTGTGGTTTGAGAGCTTTACTTACAAATCTAGCTGATTTGTTTTGGGCTGCCTCTCCTTTTACTTGCTTATCTTTAAGTGGTGTGATAGGTGATACATATTTTTTAATTGAAATTTGAGGCAAAATTATTTTGAGACCAATGAGTGGTCACCCTGATAAACCTAGACTAATTAGAGGTGAAAGGTATGTATTAGTGGTCATGTAATTTATTAGACTAAGAGAGAAATACTAGAAAATGGATCAGTTAGGCATGCAATTTAATCATAAATCAGTTGCTAAATCAAGTCAACAATGTAAATAATAAAAAAACTGCAATATGGATTATATTTGTATCCATAGAGAAGAATCTTTCTTCCAATGTGAGCATTGTCCATTCACTTAATTACATATAAATGGAACTTTTGATGCTATAGTTTTGGATCGAAAACAGGTACATTTTTTAGTCTTTGGAAATGTAAACCATTATGTGGAGTTTATTTTTATATGACCATTTACTGGAGACGTTCTCTTACTTTTGTATTACCTTAGTCTTACTAGAAAGGTTTAGGTGCCTTGTGATGCCCCAATAAGATTCAGCAGCAAAGACAACTTTTGCTTAGTAATGCTTTAAATAATCTGTATGCTTTTTTATAATTGTCCAAATTAAAAAGGTATTTGATGCATTCTAGCTAATATTTGCAGAATAAGGCATAATATATATAAACATATATTACACTGCTCTGTCATTTAAATATCTATCAGCATTGTTCTTAATAATATGATATATTACTCTAATATTTGCACTTCATGTTGATTATGGTCGACTTTTCAAATGGGATCATTATGGATTAAATTTACAGATGTGTGGTATCCAGTACATTGTGTTATCATGTAAATAATCCCTGCTGACCACAAGTACTTTTTCATAATATCTCAGGGAATCATACAAGATACATGACACACAATACTGTAAAAACATTTATCATTAAGAGGAATATAACCACTTGAAACTTTACATATTCATACCACAATTTTTACTGGTTAACTTTAATAAATTCTTGAGAATTTACAAGTACATCTTATGAAATGTTGCTGTATGTAAAGCAAAAGCAAGGATTCTTAATTTATAATTTTATTTGAAATCCTGCATTAAATGAACTCTTATATTCCAATTAATTAAAACATAATCATCCTTTAGGCCTTAAGTACAATATTTGTTGGATTTGTCAACTAGAACTTGGACTTGAAAGCAATTCAAATGTTACTCATGGATAGCTGGCTAAAAAGCAATTTGTCTTTTTAAAAACAACTATGACAAGTTGTGTATTGGGCACTTTCCTTTATCAATAGCCATAAATTAAGCATGAATCAAGGAGAAGCCACACACATAAATGTCTCAGAGGTGCAACAATCAGGAAACTAGGATTAAAACATCTATAGCTATCAATCTAATTTCATATATATTGTGATGATATGGGCAAGTACCAGCATAGCCAGCTGGAGTTTTGAGATGAATGATATGCCCTTTGAATATCAAACTGATTTATACAAGATGCTTGTGCTGAAAATGTATTTGTGAGGTTTGCTTGTGTTAAAATGTATCAACAGTGTACCCTGCTGAAATGAAAAGAAATGCACATGTATTATTGCAACTGAATTAAATGTATATGTTTTAATAGATGACATGGGGACAGCAAAGATTAGCTTTAAGAAAAATAAGTGAAATGTAAATAAACTGTTAAACCATTAAAACATCACCCCACAGTGCTGAATCGGACAAGAGAGACTGGGTCTGGGAAACAGCTTTGTTCATTAGCTCAGTGAAAAGAGGGAAGGTCCCAGGCACTGCATAAACATTTGAATGTATATTGTGGCTGTCTCTGCTAAATTACTTTCACAGCTTCAAAGGGGACTACTGTGAGAACCTAGAGTCAGGTGACCAGATGAGGTCATTATGTTAGCCCTCTTGGAAATTATATTTTAGAGATTAACAAGAGAAATCTCAGAGTATTGAGTATTCTGTTTGGGAAGCCTGACTAGAAAGACCCTCATCTACAGAATCTTGCTTGCAGTAGTAAGCAACTTAGCTAGGGAACAGTAATTATTTTAGATTCTGTCAGGAATATAGTCAAGCTTAGCTCAGAGAGTGTTTTTCTTTATTTGTATGAGTCTGTCCATGAATGTTAACTTCAATATTTTCTGTGATTTGAACTCTGTGGTTTACTGTAAATATATATTCAATATGTTCATGTTCTTTTATTGTTTATTACTAAATATATTTAAAACTTTTATTGTGGCTTATCCTTGTAAAAAGTATCTAACCTTTGAGAATACTAATATTTATTTGGTGACACTGTGTGGGCCACTGCAGAAGGCCTAGCCATCTTAGTCAACTACTACCATTTGTATTAGTATTAAAATTACACAGTATAATTGGACACCCTTTGTTAAGGGCCTTAGAGTAGCTGATTGTGGAGTGTATGATGCCAGTGATAACTAACATACTCTGGACAGAAGGGGACACAGCATATAAATCTGTGCCAGCCTTTCCCAGGTGTGTGTGTGTGTGTGTGTGTGTGTGTGTGTGTGTGTGTGTGTGTGTGTGTGTGTGTGTGTGTGTGTGTGTGTGTGTGTGTGTGAAAATCAAGTGTGTGTGTGTGTGTGTGTGTGTGTGTGTGTGTGTGTGTGTGTGTGTGTGTGTGTGTGTCAGATACTTGGGTCAGGGACATGAAGCACTGAGTTTACAGAGAGGGTACTGGAATACTTGGCTTGGACACTTGGCTGAGGACCTAATCCTAAAGCTATACCAGTGGAGAGTCTTACTGAGGATCTGGAGGAAGACAGTTATAGAGACATACAGACCCCGGGATGAGTGTGTTCCCTGTGTTCTCTTCAGGGAAATTGCACTTGATGTAGAGAGGTCTGCATCTTGAAATACTGAGTATATCCATTTGTATTCCAAGTGCACATCCCTCTCCAATGTCAGTTAGTGAGGATTCAGGCTCCTTGGTTACTGGCCCAGCGTGGGGATGACACATAATGGTGGCCATTGCATATTGGTAGCAGTGGTGAGCATCAGATATTGGCTGGCAGTAGTGGAACCATCACATATTCACACATTGTTGAGCAGTGATGTGTATATTGAACTCCTGTAACCTGTAAGCAATTGTCACTAAAGAAGGTGTTTGTACTCTCAAGCAGCCACATGGTAGACATTCAGAGTTTCATATCACAACAGTTGTATTTATTTACTTCTTGTTAGCTTAGTTAATTAGAGAGAGCAGGCAAGTATTTCAGCAGAGGAATATGGCAAGCTGACAAGGAACCTATTGACTGAGATGTGCCAAGTCAAAGGACTGGTGCATGCCAACCTGACTAAAGTGGAAATGATTGCAGCTGTAATCACAGCTACATCACAGACCAGCAACCAGGAAGACAAGCAGACTGGCAATGGGGATGTCCAGCTCTCAGAAATAGGACAGTTCAGCTTTTCCTCATAGGACTTAAAAATCCATCTGGAGTTAAAGAGACTTGAACAGGAGTCCAAACATATGGAAATGGAATCAGCAGAGACACTGCAGTATTTGTAGGTCAAAGAAGAGAAGAGAAGAGAAGTAGAGAGACTGTGGCATTTGGAAGCTGAAGAAAATCAGAGGCAGAGGCAACATGAAAAGGAAATTCTGATTCTTCGCCAGAGTCATGGAGGTAATGAGAAAGCAAGAAAAAGTACCCCAAGACCAATAAAGGTCAGTGAACTTCTTCCTCAGTACCAAGAAGGTGATAATGTTGATAGTTTTATTCATATATTTGAAAGTGTCTGCAAACAGCATAATGTTGACCAAGGGTGCTGGGTATAGTTACTCACCCCCTTACTCCATGGTAAAGTTGTAACTGTTGTTTCTAAATTGTCCGATACTGATTATTTAGATTATGATAAAGTGAAGCACTGTCTATTACAATATTTTAAATTAACACCTGAAGCTTACAGAAAAAAAGTTTTGTGAGCATAGATGCAAGGCAGATGAAAGTATAAGTGATTATATTGCTGAACTAAGTACTTATTTTCATAGGTGGGTGAGTGGATTTCAAGTTACTGATTTTGAAAGGCTGGCAGACCTTTTGGTGAGGGAACAAGCACTTATCACTTTGCCTGAGGACATGATAATCTGCTTGGCATATAGGGAATGCAACTCTGCAGATGAGTTGGGGAAAAAAGGAGATCTATACCTAGCAAGCAGGATGTCACTGCACAGGAAAGGGATACTCAGTGCTACACATGGATATAAGGGAACTCATGGTGGGCAGCCTAAACTGCCCTATCAGAGTCTGCCAGTAGGAATAACAGAATGCCAGTGGTAAGTTTTATGGAGGCAACAGGGGTACCAAACTACGAGCAGAATTTATATCCGATCTTGGTTAATGGAAAACAGGCCAAAGTCTGATATAACCATTGTGAATTCTGCAGTGGGTAAAGAGGAACAGTACTTGCTTGGGTAGTCCACTCCAGTCAGAGATTTAGGATGGATCCCATTCCAAGTGCCTTTGGTCAGGGTTCACCTTGACTGGGAGGGTGGAAATGGAAGCAAGCAAGCAAGTAGGTGTGCTTGAGGATATCCCTGCAGATGTCTTGATAGGGAATGATTTTGATAGTTCAGTACTTTGTGTGCATGCAGTGACACACAGTCAGGTGTGGAGAAAGCCATGTGGGTCTGATAGCTTGGGGGGAGACCCCGACAGACTGCAAACCTGAAGCCAGGACTGGTGATGTGGCTACTTCAAGGAGGAATCTACCCTGTAGCAGTGAGACTGAAGGTGAGCCACAACTGCTTGTAGGTACTGATGTTCCCTTGGACAGAATGACTGCAAGGGCAGAGGTGAGTAGTAGTATCCAGGCTGACAGTGAGGCACTGCTGTCAGAGGATACCAGACTTCCTGTGGAGGGGAAGCTGGTAAGAATTACAAAGATTGAGTTCAGACAGGTTCAGCTCTCAGACCCTACATTAGAAGGAGTGATGTAGGTAGCTAGGGGGGCACCTGATTCTCAAGGAAAAGGGGATTCTGTATACTGGAACAAAGGGTTACTGTACTGAGAGTGGACTCCTGATGGAAAGCTAGAAGGTGGGGTAATACAGCAGTTGGTAGTGCTCAGACCCTACCATCTGGCACTTCTAACCATAGCCCATGACACTCCCTTTGCAGGTCATATTGGCAAAAGAATACCAAGAGACATATTATGCAGAACATTTATTGGCCTGGGATTGCCAAGGATGTAAAAGGGTACTGCAGGACCTGTGAGCAGTGCCACAAAGTAGGCAAGGCAGGAGACAAGGTCAAGGCTCCTTTGATGCTTTGCCTGTGATAGATGAGCCATTTCAGAGGGTAGCTATAAACATTCTGGGGCCTCTGAGTACTCCAAGTTACACAGAGAAGAAGTATATCTAGTGGTAATAGATTATGCTACTAGATACCCTGAGGTAGTGGCTCTGTCCTCCATTGAGGCAGAGAAAGTAGCAATTGCTTTGCTAGAAAGTTTCAACAGGGTAGGTTTGCCAAGAGAAATACTGACTGACAGGAGTGCCAATTTCATGTCAGACCTGCTGGCTTGTTTGTGGGAGCACTGTGGGGTGAAGCACCTAAAGGCAACCACCTATCATCCCCAGACTAGTGGTCTTGTGGAGAGGTTAATATCTACTTTAAAGACCATGCTACAGGCATTTGACAACCAGTTTAAGAGAGAGTGGAACAAATATTTCATCATCTATTGTTTGCATACAGGGAGGTGCCCCAGGAATCCACAGGTTTTCACCTTTTGAGTTGCTGTATGGGCATAGGGTGAGGAGACCTTTAGATTCGATTTGTGATGAGTGGAAGGGTGAGTGCGAATCCCACAAGAACTATGTTGTGGCATATGTCCTAAACCTCAGGACAAGGCTTAGGGAGCTCATGGACTTAGCCCAGGAGAACCTGGCAGGAGCACAACAGAAAAAGGTCTAGTATGACAGGAATGCTCAAGCAGAGAGTATACTGTGGGGCAGCAGGTGATGGTTCTCATTCCTGTCAGACACAATAAACTGCAGGCAACTTGGGAAGGACCCTTCAAGATGGTAAGACAGTCAGTGATGTTAACTACATGGTAGAACTGATAGGCAGGAGACAGGGACACAAATTGTACCATGTTAACATGATGAAGCCATAGCATAATAGAGAGGTCCCTGTGCTGAATATTTGCAGTGAATGGCATGAGGAGTCTGAGGGGAATCTGGTGGCTGACCTCCTTAATGAGGCTTGTATTGACACCTCAGTGGAAGGGATAGCAATGTCCCAATAGCTATCACCTACCCTGGATCAAGAAATGTGAGAAGTGTTACAGGAATCTGGGGACATGTTCACTGAGAAATCAAGGTGCACCCACCTGGTGCAGCACCATATGGATACTAGGGCCCCAAAGACCTATAAAGCAGGCCCCTTTCAGGGTGCCTAAGCAAGTCAGATAGACTCTGAGGGAGAAGATACATGAGATGTTGGATCTGGGAGTAATCCAATAGTCCAGCAGTCCCTGGCCCTCCGTAATGGTGCTGGTACCAAAGAAAGATGATAGCACCAGGTTTTGTGTGGACTACCCAAAACTAAATAGTCACACAGAGTCAGATGCTTACTCCTTGCCTAGGACAGATGAAACCCTAGAGCAGCTGGGTGGGGCTAAGTATCTGATCGTTATTGATCTTACCAAGGGCTATTGGCAGGTACCCTTGACTCCCAACACTAGAGAGAGGTCAGCCTTTGTGACTCCATTCAGCTTGTATGAGTTCCCAAAGATACCCTTTGGGATGAAAAATTCTCCAGTGACTTTCCAGAGGCTGGTAGTTCATATCCTAGCAGGAGTAGCGGATTATGCCCTTGCTTACCTGGATGATATTGCCATTTACAGCCATTCCTGGCAAGAGCACCTTCAGCATGTCAGGGGAGGTGCTGGGTAGACTGCAGAAGACAGGGTTGACCATTAAGCCCAGTAAGTGTCAGGTGCCAATGACAGAGGTCTCTTACCTGGGACATAGAGTGGAGAGTGGAAAGATCAGGCCAGAACCTGCCAAACTGGAAGCCATTCAGGTTTTTCTTACCCCTGTTTCAAAAAAAGCAGTTGAGGGCATTCTTAGGGACAGCAGGGTACTATAGAAAGTTTGTCTCCAATTATAGTACTATAGTACTTCATAGATCTGACAAGGAAAAACAGGCCAGATAAGACAGTGTGGACTCCAACATGTGAGCAGGCATTCCAGAAGCTTAAAGGAGCTTTGGGAGGACCCCCTGTGATAGCCAGTCCAAATTACAACAAATAATTTGTTGTTCAGGTGGATGCATCCAACCATGGGGTGGGGGCTGCACTTAGCCAGGTTTCCTCATTGGGATAAGAGTACCCAGTAGTATATCTGAGCCATAGACTCCAACCCAGGGAGGAATGCTATGCAGCTGTATAAACGGAATGTCTAGCCATAGTATGTACACTACAGAAACTTAAGCGTTATCTGTATGGAAGGAAATTCAGTGTAGTTATAGACCACAATCCCTTAACATGGTTACCTTGAGACAGCCAGCAAAATGCCAAGTTATTAAGGTGGAGATTAGGATTGCAGGCATATGACATGATAATACAACACAGTGGTGTAATCAGCAATGCCAACGTAGATGAGCTCTCATGACAGGAGATGGGGTAACATATTCCTAGATAGGCTTACTTCTCTCAAGCCATGTTTCTCAAGGGTCACTTGAAAAACTACCTTGAGTCTTTGAGGGGGTGTGATGATAAGGGCAAGTGTCAGAATAGCCAGCTGGAGCCTTGTGAATAATGATATGCCCTTTGAATATCAAACTGATCTATACAAGATGCTTTTTTTACAAATGTATAGGAACTGTATGCTATTTGTATATCAAGCTGATTTGTACAGATGATTGTGCTAAAAATGTATTTGTGAGGTTTGCTTGTGTTAAACTGCATCAACAGTACAACCTGCTATAATGAAAAGAAATGTACACTTATTATTGCAAATAACTTAACTGCATATGTTTTAACAGAGGACAATGGGACAGCAAAGGTTAACTTTAAGAAAAATAAGGGAAATGTAAATAAGCTGTTAAACAATTAAAACGTCACCCCACAGCTCTAAATAGGACTGAAGATGCTGGGTCTGGAAAAGAGCCTTTGTTCATTAGCTCAGTAAAAAGAGAGGAGGCCCCAGGCACTCTGATAAACATTTTGATGCATATTGTGGCCGTTTATGCTAAATTCTTGTCTCAGCTTCAAAGGGTAATTCTGTGAGAACCTGGAGTCAGTTTACCAGATGAGATCATTCTGCCAGCCCTCTTAGAAATTATATTTTAGATATTGAAAGAGAAATGAGTATTCTGTTTGTCAAGCCTGACTAGAAAGAACCTCGCCCAGAGCATCTTGCCTTGTGGCAGTTAGAAACTTAATTAGGGAACAGTAATTCTTATAGAGTCAGTCAGGAATATAGTGAGGCTTAGTTCAGAGAGTGTTTTCCTTTATTTGTATGAGTCCATCCATCAATGTTAATTTCAATATTTTCTGTGATTTGAACTCTGTGGTTTACTGTAAATATGTACTCAATATTTTCGCGTTGTTTTATTGTTTATTATTAAATATATCTAAAACTTTTATTGTCGTTGTTCCTTGTAGAAAGTATTTAAACTTTGAGAGTGCTTATATTTATTTGCTGAAACTGTGTGGGCCACTTCAGAAGGCCTAGCCATGTTGGTCAACTACTATCGTTTGTATTAGTATTAATATTACAATGTATAATTAGACACCCTTTGTTAAGGGCCTTAGAGTAGCTGATTGTGGAGTGTCTGATGGCTATGATAACTACCTTATACTCTGGGCAGAAGGGGACACAGCAGGTAAATCTGTGCCAGCCTTTCTCAGGTGTGTGTGTGTGTGTGTGTGTGTGTGTGTGTGTGTGTGTGTGTGTGTGTGTGTGTGTGTATGTGTGTGTGTGTGAAAATTCAAATCTTTCAGTTTGTGTGTGTCACCTACTTGGGACAGGTACACAAAGCACTGGTTATACAGACAGGGTGCAGGAGGGCTTGGCTTGGACACACAGCTAAGAACCTAACCCTACAGCTGTACCAGTGGGTAGTCTTATTAGGGACTTGGAGGGAGACAGATATAGAGACATCCAGACCCAGCCTGAGTGTGTTCCCTGTGTGCTTTTAAGGGAAAGTGTATTTGATGCAGAGAGGTCTGCACCTGGAAATACTGAGTGTATCGATTTGTATTCCAAATGCACATCCCTCTCCAATGTCAGTGGTGAGGATTCAGGCCCCTTGATTACTGGCCCAGTGTTGGGATGACACATATTGGCAGCCATCACATATTGGTAGCAGTGGTGAGCATGTATATATATATATATATATATATATATATATATATATATATATATATATATATATATATATACATACATATATACATACATATGTCAGGAAATTGACCAAATGGACAGTGTGCTGATACTGATCAATGTCGTAATTTCAAAGTCATAATCATTGACACATTGTACACATGCTGTAGGGATTGCCCTGGAGTGGACTAAATCAATTGGAAGAGATTTTGGCGGGGGGAGCCAAGCCCCCCCATGCACCCCCCAACACCCCCTACTAATTATATATACTAACTTTAACATCACACAATTCCCATGGAAAGGAAATATTCTTCAAATTGGGGAATGTCAGTCTTATACATTCATCACTCACCAGTCTGCATTAACCAAATGGGGTTAGTATCTTGCGTGTCAACATTCTGCTGTTTATATATATATATATATATATATATATATATATATATATATATATATATATATATATATATATATATATATATATATATATATATATATATATATATATATATATATATAGGTTTATTATCAAAAGTCTGAAATGCATGCATTTGAATACTGGTTATTTGAATGCATGGTATCTAAATTGCCATAATGTCAAACTGACAGTGGTTGGGTGTATATTACTGAAAGTGAGTATACTTTCATTAATATAAACTCTATGTTTTGAACAGAGTTTGGGATACAGTGCGGAACAGGTAACTTACCTTTTTCCTCACTGTAGTGTGGTCTTGGTGTTAGTATATATAATGCGCAAGGGGTGTGGGGGGGGAGCCTTCCAAGGCATGGGGGTGGGGTGGGGGGTGGGGGGGTGCAGGGGGTCTTGCCTCTCTGCTAAAATGTAAAAGGACACACAGAATTTTAAAACCAGAAGTCTAGTATGTTGAATGTTGATCGTCATGTTTAGCATGTTTGACATTCTGGCCAACTTCTAGTTTATTTTTTGACTTGTTATATCTTTCTTTTAATGAAAAACAGTTTTGTCTTCGGAATTTTGATAGTAAACCATATATATACATATATATATATATATATATATATATATATATATATAGGTCCCCTTCAGAAGGTCAAAAGTTCAAGAGACTGAAAATCAAAATAACTAAAACTCAAAATATTGAAAATGGAATTTGTCCCTTCTCCACTGTTGTGCTATCTTGGAGTTGGTAGTTGGTATATATAATTAGCAGGGGAGTGGGGAGATGGATGGTTCAGGAGAGCTGGCCCCCTCCAATAAAAATGTTTTCAATATTTTGATTTTCAGTCTTTTGAACTTTCGATCTTCTGACATAGATCCATATATATATATATATATATATATATATATATATATATATATATATATATATGTTTATTTTGATGTATGCATGCATATATCATAATGAACCTGTTGCTTAAAAGAAGGGTTACTTGCCACATATAATGATATAATGATATAATGACACAACTCTGAGTTATTCAAATTAGTACACTATCTGAAGTATAAAACCTTATGATAACAGGAAATGTATGTCCAGTTACATCAGTGTCTCAGTTGCATTATTTGTTTGCTCATTTTCCATTTCCAGCAACTTCCCTTGGACTCAGTGACAGACTGCATTGTACAATGTTGCCCACTAGTTGCAGGAAATGAGTTCTAAAGTTTAGACATTCAGATACACTGACATATTCACCACCATTAATCTTTGACTTAGTGATGTCAAACATGGGAATATAGATGCACCTGAAAATTACTCTTCAGTAAATAAATGACTAGCAATACCATTGAATTAACAGCTGAAAAAAAACTTTTTTTTTTTATCGACTCAGGTCCCTTCACAGGCTATGCAGGGTTCTTTCATATGTGCATATCGTAAACTAATTTAAATCTTCTAAGCTCATACTACCTTTGGACAAATTAAATACAATGTCATCAATCACTCACATGATTGAAGGAATCTGTGGGTTTATTTCTCTGAAAAGGGCAGACTGAATACAAAAAAGGCTGCAAAAGAAGAAGGAAATAAATGGTGTAAAATTCACTAGTAACCACCAAACATACACCACTGGAAAGCAGAGTCCTTGGACAAATGGAAATACTTGAATGAACGGAAAAAAAAACTTCTTTAATTAACACACAGTCAAGCACAGAAACATTTTTGTCACACTTAGACTTCATCAGATTAAAAGAACATTAACTTCCCCCCTGCCTTTTATACTTCTTGTGGTTGTCCCTAACCAATCAAGTAAAATGCTTCATTAAACTCAATTAACATACAAAGTTAAAAAAACTTCACATAAACAACCCTGTGCAATATACCAACTTAATGTTCAATATAATCATAAAATTCATGTACAAAATGTTAACAAAATAATTAAAATATATTACACTATAAATAAAAATCCAAAAACGAACAAGAGTCCAGTACCACAATAAAAGTGCAACAGTCTATTTTAATAACTTGAAAAAGCTGAATTAATGAGCGCTTTCGTCTGAGACACAGACTTCTTGAACTTTATGGAAAAAACAGTGAGTAAAACCACTTTTACTCTTAAGACTTGCACTCATGCTCCTTCTAGTGGACAACCTCTGTAACATAGTAATAGTTCTTATAAGCTGGGAAGTTTCAAACACCCTTCCAGTTTTGCAGCTCTTAGTTTTAAGACAGGGGCTATATTAATGTGTCCATAATGGCCAGGGAAGCGATTGGTTTCTAGTTTAAGTTGCCAAAAAAGCTTTGTATACTCCAGTTTTGCTTCCCATGACCCACCCCTTAGACCGATAAGGACTTTTTCCAAAACAAAACACTTAAAATTTGCCTGAATACAGTTTTTAGTGTGTTTGTATAGGGTGTTAGTTTCCTTCTTAATACTAATATCCCTATGATGCTCATAGATACGGTTCCTTAACAATCTTTCCATCTACCCAATATAGAATGCACAGCAGGAATTACATACTAAAATATATATAACCCCTGTAGTGTTGCAATTATAAAAGGAATCAACTGTAATCACTATATTCCTGCTTGGAATATTAACCCTCCCCTCATTCAGAATGTGGACACATTGGGAACACGATCCGCATTTAAAGGTTTCTATCCTTCTAGTGGTTGCTTCCCCTGTCCCACCTGAGTTCCCTTTCTCCAGCAATTCTTTGATATTGGTCCCCTTCTTGTATGTTATATGAAGTTTGTTAGACTTCAAGGAAGGAAGGTCTGTGAAATCTAAAAATTATCTCTGCAAATCTTCATATCACCATTATATTCCACAATAAAGTCTCTATCAAACCTCATCTTCATATCTGCTGTTGGGGGTACTCTGGTAATTGTTGGTCCTTTACTCAACAAAGGGTAAAAATGCCCTCCTCATTTAGATGTAATCTCTTCCTGAATAGTAAAAATCAACACTTCAGGGTACCCCCTTTCTAAAAAGAATTTCAACAGGATTTCACATTCTGTCCGAAAGTAATTTTCATTGGAGGTCAATCTTCTAGCCCTAATAAATTGCCCCTTAAGTATATTTCTTTTTTTGGGACATAGGGTGTGCACTAGAAAAGTACAAAAAAGAATTTGAGTATGATTCTTGTCTGTAAACAGTTGATTTATGTCTAAACGAGGAGGGCATTTTTGCCCTCACAAAATCCTCCAAAGCTAGTTACGAAAATACAATTGCCAAAGATTACAAAGACAACCACAAGGCATTCTATAGTTATGTTAAAAATCTAAATGGCAATGCTCAGATCTGCTCTGAGCTACAACAGAATGGCATTAAATATACTGATCCCAAGGATATTGCCAATATCCTGGCAGATCGATTTAGTGCCAACTTCACCCCCCTCTCACCCCCTTAAGGGCCCATCTCAATACCAAAAGATTGCCAAATTCCAGTAATCACGGCCACACAGGTAGAAACCGCACTCTCCAAAGCTACGAATACAGCAGCCATGGACCAGATGACATCCCAGGCTGTGTACTACATGAACTACAAAATGAACTGGCACTTCACGTACATATCATGTTTAATCATAGCCTCACCTCAGGCTTTGTGCCCACTGAGTGGCGCACAGCTAGTTATCCCACTCCACAAGGGGGGATCCACCTTGGATCTTGAGAACTACCGTCCCATCAGTCAGCAAGGGTATGGAACACATTATCATGGAACTTATAAACAAAGACATTGGCAACCTGCAAACACTGGACCCCACCCAGTTTGGGTTTGTAAAGGGCTGATCTTATCTCTTGAACCTGAATGACTTCTTCAAATCAGTCTCCAGAGCTATGGACGAAGGTAAGGCGGTCCACCCAGCCTATCTGGACCTCGCCAAGGCCTTCGACACCATCCCCCGTACTGGAATCATAGATAAACTTACTAAGCTGGACGTAAATCCCTACATCACTCGATGGGTTGCCAATTGGCTTACTGACAGAATCCAGACTGTAAAAGTAGCCGACTCCAAATCCAGCTCCAGACAAGTGACAAGTGGAGTACCTCAGGGTTCAGTCTTGGGACCGCTCTTGTTTGACATCTACTTCTCTGAAGTACAGGCCAACACTAAGGGACTCTGGCTAACAAAGTTCACAGATGACTGCAAACTGGGAACCAATATTGAATCCCCAAATTATGTGGATATTTACAAACGGGCCTTACAGAAACACATGCTTGGTGCCAGAGCCATGAGCTCAAGCTTAATGCCAAGAAATGTATAGTTATCCCCTTTGGGAAAAAACATGTACCCATGAATTACCACATAGGTGGCAGTACACTAAACACTGAAAGTGTGATGAGAGACTTAGGGACACAGGTGGACAGTGGTCTCGCCTTCAATAACTACATCACCACAACAGTCAGGAAATCTTTCTGTGTAACACTCCTCATCACTAAGGGCATTTCATCCAGAAGGGAGGTCATTGTCCCACTGTACTCATCCCTTATTAGAACCATTACAGAGTACAATGCCCCATTTGGTATGTACCTCACAAGACATCTGCAACAGCTAGAAAGGCCACAGAAATACCTCATTAAAAGAATCACAGGCCTAAAGCAGATGGCCTATGCTGACCATCTAAAAAAACTCTAGCTATACTCTGTGGCACATCATCTACTCAGAGGGAATCTCTGCTTAACATACATGACCATGTCAAACCCTGAGCTGTTGGACATGCTCCACTTAAAGAAACCCCAAGCCTCAGAGCCACACCCTTCAGGGATCTAAACCTTGTCATCACAATGAACAAAACATGCTGGAGAAATAGGTTCCTGACCCAGAGACTCCCTATACTATGGAATAGACTGCCCATACACGTCAAGCAGAGAGCCTCATTGGCCCTCTTCAATAGGAACCTTGACAATTGGATGGGAGATAGGAAATTCACCCTGGGGATCATGTCAGTCACCCTGCTAGATAGGGTTCCAGGGAAGTAAATATTGTGGGAAGAAATATCCAGGGAATTGTTATGGCTAGGCTTGTATAGGCTTTCCTATAGGATTTCCTTAGAATTATACCACTGTGTTAGGAGCCGAGTACATTAATCTTTGTAACTATTGATATCAAAGATTTATTCTTGGTTATTCCCCATAAAGAAGGGCTTGTACTTTTTGAGGAAGCACTGGTTTTAAAAAATAAGGGAAGCCAGAATGATTTTCGTTTATGCTTGGTGTTGATGGAGTTGGTGTTAAAGAACAACTTCATCTTCTTCAGTGAGGAATTTTTCCAACAGATTAAGGGAGTGGCCATGAGCTCTAATTGTGCTCCCACATATGCAAATACTGTTTTATCCATGTGGGAGCATAAATATATTTGGAATTCTGACTTTAGGTCCTGTTGGATCATGTATAAACAATTTTTGGATGACATATGTATTTTTTGGTATGACACCCAGAGTAAGTTTTCTCAATTTATGGGGTGCTTGGAAACTACTACTAGGTTTTTAAGATTTACTCATCAAGTAACAATGGACAGGATGAATTATTTAGATGTCACCATACATAAGGTTAAGGAGGATCTTAAATCAACTGTTTATAGAAAAGAAATGTACCTGAATTATTTTTTGCACTTTTCTGGTGCACACCCTATGTCCCAAAAAAGAAGTATACTTAAGGGGCAATTTATTAGGGCTAGTAGATAGACCTCTGATGAAAGCGACTTTCGGACAGAAAGTGAAGCCCTGTTGAAATTCTTTTTAGAAAGGGGGTACCTTGAAGAGTTGATTTTTACTATTCAGGAAGAGGTTATATCTTAGGTTCATAGGTAGGTACTTGGCTATTGGCCCAAGAGCCTACGTAAGTCTAGCCAACAAGTTTCCCTGGCTTACGCCACCCAAGAAAGTTAATTTCCTGTGCCACTGTCGAGCTGAGACACAGAAGTGATCCCTGGTGTGTATTTCCTATTTCCCATCCACTCATCAAGATTTTTCTTGAAGAGTGCTTATGAAGAACTTTGCTTGACATAGATGAGTAGCCTGTTCCAGAGTATGGGAAGTCCCTGGGACAGGAATCTATCCCTCCAGCATGTCCTGTTTTTGTGGTGACAAGGTTTAGGTCCCTAGAGCGTGTCTCTTGGAGGGATTGGGATTTCTTTAGGTGTAGCATGTCCAGCAGCTCTGGGTTTGACATAGCTTTATATGTTAGACAGAGATCACCTCAGAGTAGGCGATATGCTACGGAGTAAAGTTGGAGTTTTTTGAGATGGTCAGTGTAGGGCATTTGTTTGAGGCCAGTGATCCTCTTTGTGAGGTACTTTTGTGGCCTTTATAGCTGCTGCAGATGTCTTGTGAGGTACATTCCAAAAGGGGCGTTGTACTGTATAATGGGTCTAATGAGTGTCGAGTAGAGGGGGAACAATGACCTCTTTTTTCCTGGATGAGAACCCTTTTATGATGAGGTGTGCCATGTAGAAGTACTTCCTGACTACTGTGGTGATGTGACTATCAAAGGAAAGACTACTGTCCACCTAGGTCCCAAGGTCTCTTATCACACATTCGGCGCTAATTAGATTGATGCCTATGTGGTAGTTCATGGGTACAGAGTTTTTAAGAAAGGGGATGACACTGCACTTTTGGCATTGAGCTTGAGGCCATGGCTCTGACACCAGGCATCTGTCTCAGCGAGGACCTTCTGTAAAATGTCCACATCATTTGGGGACTTGACTATGGCTCCTAGTTTGCAGTCATCTGCGACCTTCATTAGCCAGAGGCCTTCTGTGTTAGCCTGTACTTCAGAAAGGTCGATACCAAACAGGAGAGGTCCCAGAATGGAACCCTGTGGTACACCACTTGTTACTGCTTTGAGGTCAGATTTGGAGTCTGCAACTTTTACAGTGTGGGTTCTGTCAGTAAGCCAGTTGGCAACCCATCTTGTGACGTAGGGATTTATACCTAGTTTAGTGAGTTTAGCTATAATTCCAGAATGGGGGATGGTGTCAAAAGCCTTGGCAAGGTCAAGATAGGCTGTGTGAACCACCTTACCCTCATCTACGGCTTTCTTGACTGCCTCAAAGAAGTCGATCAGGGTCAGGAGGCATGATCTGCCTTTCACAAACCCGAACTGGATGGGATCCAGAGTTTGGAGGTTACCAATGTCTTTGTTTATGAGTTCCATGATACATTCCATGGCCTTGCAGACCAGGCTCGTCAGGCTAATAGGTCGATAGTTCCCGGGATCAGTGGTGGCTCCCCCTTTGTGGAGTGGGATAACTGTTGCTGTGCACCATTCAGTGGGCACAAAGCCTGATGCAAGGCTATTATTGAACATGGTACTTAAGAGGGGAGCCAGTTCGTTTTAAAGTTCATGTAAAACGCAGCCTGGGATGTTGTCTGGGCCCATGGATGCTGTGTTTTTGGCTTTAGAGAGTGCAGCTTTTACCTGCGTAGTTGTGATTACAGAAACTCTGCATTCTTCCTGTATAGATGTGGGCCCTTTAAGGGGTGAGGGGGGGTAAAGTTAGCACTGAATCTATCTGCCAGGATGTTGGCAATATCAGTTGGTTCTGTAATTTTCGTGCCATTGTGCTGTAACTCAGAGCAGATCTGGGTGTTGCCATTTGGATTCTTGACATAGCTACAGAATGCTTTGTGGTTGTCCTTAGAATTAGTGGTGATTTTGTTTTTGTAGCTAGCTTTGGGGGATCTTATAAGGGATCTCAGCTTCTTACTGAGGCTGACCAGGGAGCTCCTCCAGTCATGGGATTTTACTCTCTTTTGCAACAGTTTCTTCCTTCTGTTATACAGTTTGTTTATGGCAGTGGGCCACCAGATTAGCTTCCTTTTTTTTGGAGGATAGCATCTTGGTTCTGTTTGGGATAGCACGATCCATGCACTTGTGCAAGTGCTTATAGAGTGCATTTGTGTAGGATTCAGCAGTTGTAACTGTATTGTCCATCTGCCTGGGTGTCATGAAGTTCACCACTTCTGTCTTAAGAAGCATGAAGTTGGCTTTGGGGAAATTTTTTACCATGGTCTCCTTAATGGGGGGTGGGGGTGGGATGTGGATATCAAGGGTGATTAGCTTATGGTTGGATCATTCCAACGAGGTGTTGATTTTAGGTGTGGAACACCGGTCACTCATGTTGGTAATGACTAGGTCTAGGATATTGTTGCCCATGGTGGGGGTGTGGATAAGTTGATTCTGGGCATTGGAGTTTATGAATTCCAGAAACTGTTGAGCTAAGGAGTTGGTACACAAGTAGTTTTCCCAGTTAATGGTTGGGTACTTGAAGTCGTCCATTATTAAGGCGTTTGGTTGAACCCTAATATTTTCCAGTACATCAAGAAAAGAGGAGTGGGAATCCTGGGGCATGGTGGGGGATCTGTAGCAAGCTACAATTTGGATTGTAGTTTTGCCCAGAGTTAGTTGCACTTGGATAACCTCAGATGCATTATGCTGAGCAACTAGCCTGGAGGAGTGGATATCCTTAATGAATATGGACACACCTCCGCCTTTGGTGTTTCGGTCCAGGTTACATGGCCGAAAAGTGTGGTATGAGTTATAGCCTGGTAGTGCAGGGGTGCTCTCTGGAGACTAGAACCAGGTCTCAGTCACTGCACAGACATCGATGTTCTCCATTTTAAGGAGTGCCTCAAGTGAGTGCATTTTGAGATTTAGACTTCTAGCATTGAGTAGCATTACCCTCAGTTTTTGCTTGCCTGTTCCTGTTACGGTGGTGAATTTGTCATTTGAACCTTGCCTAAAAAAGACACTATAGGGGCAGCAAGAGCCTTAGCCAGTATCAGGAATCAGGCCATCTGTGGCAAAGCATCGTGGTCTGTCAACCATGACATCCCAAGGAGACCGATACTGGATCCAATTGTTGAAGTCAATCATTTTGTCCTTGTACTGCGGTATAATTCTGGATGATGGCAGAATGCTACTCAGGGCTAGGGTCATACCTGCCTGGCTACAAAATCAGAGAGCTCTTCCATGTCTCTTTTCATGTAGTCCAGGGAGGTACATCTCAGGTCATTCACACCAACATGGACAATGATAGAGTCATATTTGTACTTGTTATGGAGTGACCTGAGTGTGTGGGTTATGTGATAGATCCTGGCAAAATGACAGGCAGCTGGCAGTAACCTTCTCCTTGTTTAGCCTGGTGAGTGGGACATCAGTGTGCCTGACTATAGAGTCACCTATGACTAGTGTGTTGGGTATGTTGTTTTGCCTTATTGGCTATGGTTGAGTGGCACACTGAGTCTGTGGGCTATGTGTCATTTGGGTTGTGTTGGGGGATGGAGGTTGCTTGCGTTTTTGCTTTGGAGGTCTTTGTTGCTTAGACAGATTATTACTGAGAGCCTCAGCGAATGTTTTAGTTTTACTATGTGTGGATTTTGTTGGTGTAGATTTAGTAAGACTATGTGATGAGTGTGGTGTGGTGCAAATGTTTACCTTCTCCTCATGACTGTCAAGTTCAGTCTTGGTTGGAGAGAGCTTTACCTCCAGTTTGGCTAGATAAGTGCATCTCTCACAGGATGTAGTGTTGGGTGGTAGGAGAAGAGGGTTGTCTGTGTACATAAGGCAATTTCTACATTGCCTCAAGATGCCTGGATTCATCAGATAGACAGGAGAGAACATTGGGAGCTGACCCTTGGACATGCCTGAATAAAAAACAATTTTCCTCTAGATAAGTGAGGAAAGTGAGTACAAGAGCTGTTTTTCTCTAAGCAAGTGAGAAAAGTAAGTACAAAAACTGTTTTACTCTAGGTAATGAGGAAGGTTGAGTGTTATAGTAATTAGTAGCTTATTTAGTGCTTACAAGTTCTGAACAAGTGCTGAGCACGAATAAGCAAATTTTAGTGCTAAAACTAAGAATCTGTATCTGCACTAGACGAGTTACAGGAAAGAAACAAGTGCAAATGCAGGCTTTCAAATCAGAAAGTTGAGAGAGATGGAAGAGATGGCCCAGATGGCCAATAACTACAATTTCTGGGCCAGAACCACTCCTTATGTGGTAGACAGTTTACCTAGTGCTTACCACTCCCACTGATAAGCTAGAAGGCTTCCCTCCAACAAAGAAAGGCTTGGGGCGTGGGCTCAGAAGCTTACATACAGTCCTGGATACAGCAAATCTGTATCTGGAACACTAGTTACAGGAAAGGTAGAAAACAGGCTTAGAGTTTTTTTTTTTTTTTTACAGAAAAATAGCTAAAACAGTAGTAAAAACAATTCACATGCAGTGCAAGCTAGCACACTTGAGTCTGTAGCAATATTAGACCAAACACAGTTTAGAAAAAGCAATTAAATTAAAAAGGACTAAAAGCAAGTGCAGAAAGAGTTTATTAGGAAGAATGTGGTAAAGAGATGGGACTGGGGGAGTGTCCCAGATCAAATCTACAGTGGGGCGGGCAACTGCAAAAGCAACCAAATTTAAACTACAAACCAGAAATAGGGAAGGTGGGTGAGACAGTTTCAACAGAGATCTAAGCAACAATTAACAGTACAAACTCTAAAACCAAAAAAATATACTCAGCACTGTATATTTGCAGATAGATTGGAAAGCAGTCTCAGAACAGGGAGACAACAGTTTCAACATCATTCTATCTAAACAAGAAGGGCAGTTGTACCCTTTGTTGAGTAAAGGACCACCGATTACCAGAGTACCCCTAACAGAAGACATGGGGACAAGGTTTGATAGAGCCTTTATTATGGAATATAATGGTGATTCAAAGATTTGTAGAGATATTATTTTTAACGAATGAGGGACATTTTTAGATTTCATAGACCCTTCCTTGAAGTCTAACAAACTTCAGATAACATACAAGAAGGGGAACAATATCACCGAATTGCTGGAGAAAGGGAAGTCTGGTGGGGCGGGGGAAGCAACCACTAGAAGGACAGGAGCCTTTAAATGAGGATCATGTTCCCAATATGTGCACATTCTGAATGAGGGGAGGGTTAATATTCCAAGCAGGAATATGGTGATTATTGTTGACTCCTTTTATAATTACAACACTACTGCATTCTATATTGGGAAGATGGAAAGAAGGTTAAGTAACTGTATCTATGAGCATCATAGGGATATTAGTATTAAGAAGGAAACAAATGCCCTAAACAAACACACTAAAAACTGTATTCAGGCAAAATTTAAGTTTTTTGTTTTAGAAAAAGTCCCTATAGCTCTAATGGGTGGGGCATGGGAAGTGAAACTGGAGTATAGAAAGCTTTTTTGGCAAGTTAAACTAGAAGCCAATCACTTCCCTGGCCTTAATGCACCCATTAGTATAGCCCCTGTCTGTTAGGGTGTTTTAAAGTTCCCAGCTAATAAGAACTAGAGCTATTACTATGTTACAGAGGTTGTCCCCTAGAGGGGGCATGAGTGCAAGTCTTAAGAATGAAAGTGTTTTTAAACACTGTTTTTTTACATAATTTTTTTTATTTGTATTGTAATGTATTTTAATTGTTTTATTAACATTTTGTACATGAATTTTATGATTATATTGAAAATTAAGTTGGTATAATCCACAGGGTTGTTTATGTGAAGTTTTCTAACTTTGTATGTTAACTGAGTTTAATGAAGTATTTTACTTGATTGGTTAGTGACAACTACAGAAAGTATAAAAGGTAGGGGGGAAGTTAATGTTCTTTTAATCTGATAAAGTCTAAGTGTGACGAAAATATTTTTGTGCTTGACTGTGTGTTAATTAAAGAATTTTTTTCCGTTTATTCAAGTATTTCCATTTGTCCAAGGATTCTGCTTCCCAGTGGTGTATGCTTGGTGAACACAATAAATGGCAGCGTGAATTTGAAATGAAGTTGATTGTTTTTAACACCATACATTTTATCATCAACACTAATTCACAACCACTTCATTGGTACAACAACAGAAAACTGGAACAGAAAATACTAATGTTTTGGCAGGGATGCTACACTTCCCAGTGTAGTAACATTGTCCTCACACTTCAATTAGTAAACAAAATTATTCTTAAAATAGCACAACTTGAAGTAAAGGAAATATACTCCGAGTTAGCGTAACCCTGGAGTTGCACACAATATTCAAGAGTGTTGGGTGAAATAATCCATATAGGAGTAGCAGATGGTCCTTCCCCACAGATGTTCCAGGTGAAATTGCTTGGGCACTAGTTGCCCACAGGAAAAAAACCCACAACAAACAGAATAACATTTAAAGATTTTCAACACAGGAAGTCATTGCTGATGCATTTCTAATTGTGAGACATTAATGATTCACTTTTTACAGAGATTTCTCCCTTCTTTGAGTCGATGCAATCATGAAGTTAGTATATAGAACTTTGGGGTATGTGGAGGGCTTGCCCCACATATCAGGGGAGCAGGGGGGAGACTTACCTTCCTGCAAAAAAAAAACATGAGAAAAAAGGAGTTTCCCCCTTTTGGTTTTTGGACATATTTTTTTTTTGTTCTATTGGAATGTCGACTTTTAGGAAGTCAGTGTTTCATAGTAGAACTAGCATGAGGGCATAGACCACTTGCAAAATGACCTTCTTAACTGGCAATAGCTTTGTCTGGTTTGCATCAGGAAATTGGTCATCAGTCTTACATGTCTGGTGTAAAGGACGCAGTAAAACAGCCCACTGTATTTCAAAGTGGAACAGAAATGCTCAGAATTTCATGAAACAAATTGTACAGTGTACCCATGACATCCAAAATCATTTTGGAAACTTCATGAACTTATAGACAGGGTTTAATAATTAAATGGAAAATAGCCACTGTTATGGAGTATCTAACTAAAGTATCACTTTATGTTCATTTTTGTAGAATATGAGTACTTTAAAGGTAGCCTTGAGCATCTGTCCATCACAGTAGACCATTCAAGATAGACATACAAAGAAACTCCCTATTTCATAGTTAATGTGACAGTGCCTTATTTTGTAGCTCTTGTGAAAAGCAGCCTTAATGTTGAAGTTATTATCAGAGTCAGCCTGGCCCACTTAATTTGCTACTCTTTTAACTGAAAGGAAAGTAATTTCAGAACCACAGATGTGTCTCAGCTGTTTTTTCAGTACTTACTTCATGCTTTCTAAGGAAAGACGAATGGCTCTTTATACTTCATTTTCCCAGACAATGCCATCCCACGTAGAATGCATTATTTACAATGGAACTTTAGAGCAAAGAGACTGTCAAAATACATGGAGGTCAAAAGGTTTGCTCAAGGTTACATAAGTAACAATCAGTTATACAGAACCTAAAGTTTACTGTTATTGCTAATATTATTGCTATATTACAGCTCTATATTTCCTTATTACGCTGATATCAAGTCATAATTTCCTGCTATTGTAGGGCTCAATAAGAGTCTGTTTATTCAAAGTAATTTGAAAAGTTTGTAAAAGAAAGTGTTCTATCTCAAGGATAGTTTTCACATGCTGTTACAAGCAGAAACATGCATAGATATGGACACCCTCTTCTTGGATTTGTACTTCTAATTACTTTACAACAGATGCTTGTTATGGGGTTATTACTTTAAGAACAAGCTAATTAATCCAAAAAAAGCTTCAGTCAGTTTTGTTGCTTTGGGAGTCTATTCATAGATTACATTGGGGTTACGTTATTTCACTAAGCTCCCTGTTCGCCTTTTTAGAGCAGTGTTATCAGAAACTAGAGACCCTGGTTGCTTTAACAAACTGGAATGATCCCTGGAAGATAATCTTTTTATCACTGCAAGACCACATCTTAGGCCATGAGGCCTGCAGTGAATTTGACAGAAAGGAAGGAACACTAGTCCAGAAGCTTTTTTTATCCTGTCACAAATGGCTTTGAGCTTCTTTTTCACGCCTGGCCTGAGAGTTACAAAAGGACATTATGGGAAGGGGCCTGCTGTTATCAACACCTCTAATGTGAAAGTCCTGAAACACCTTCACCCACTGCTGGGCTGGGGTCTAGCAGGAAAGGCTAGCAGGAGATCAGCAAGCTTCCGCACACCTGAACAAAATCATAAAAGCACAAAGAGATAATCTGTTGGTTGGGGTCTTTATTCATTAGTACAGACTCAGCCCTCCCCCAACACCCTGTGGGAGCATTGGAACTTAGTGACTTTTACTTAACTGAATCAAAGCTCTGTCTGTGACAGGCATTAATTTCAAATTAATAAGTGCTCTGTCAAAGCAAACTCTGCCCTAATAAATCATTTCATCATTTGTAGAGCTAATCTACAAAGCAAAGCATTCTTTATCTTCACTATTCAGATGTGAATGTTAAGTAGCAATTATGAGGCTCATTTTTTAACTTAAGTAAGACTTTCAGGATGGACGGTGTAATACTTTTTTAATTCAAAATATGCCAGTGCAAAAGAGACATGTAAGTGTTCATAGGGTGTCCCCCTTGGGTTTAGCCTTATAAAACAGCAAGGCTCACTTTAGACTTTTCTGTGATATTAATGATTATAATTAGCCAGACAGCCACATTATTACTCAAAATGTGCAGTGCTGTGTCATTTTGCATAATAAAATTGTTGACAGAATAGTATGTGGAAAGGAACAGCTAAAGCGCAGTATATACTGGGAGTCATTACTTTTGCCGAAACACACTTGTTTGAATTACACAAATTAAAACACTACATTTTGAACACAGCTGTTTTCCATGAACTCATCAAAGAAAGGAGCAAGCCATGCTTGATAACTGTTCTTTTTTGGTAGAAAAAGTATGCATTTGCCTTTTCTCCAAGTTACAATGACCTTGGACAGTTATTTATTTATATTTCTTGTCCGTGGTACAGCACTAATTCTAATTCAAGCGACAAAGAAAAAGTTCTAGTAAAGGTCAAGACATTCTGGAGGCATGGACATCAATGTGATATAATTGTATCTTAAGCACTTACATTTAACTTCTAGCAACTGCAATTTTTTTAAAAGTTTGCATCTAAACATGTTTGCATCTAAACATTGTTTAGGTCCCTGAAGGTAGGTGGGTTTCATTCACAGATGTTAGAAGCTGTGGACACTACAGTGCTGTTTCATAAAAGGGGTCTGAACATAAGGGGTGTTATGTGGTGTTATGTGGATGAGAGTGATTACAGGTTCCTTCTGTTATGTATGATTATGTTAAATAAGGAAGTGCCCCCTCAAATACAATTCTGATTACTGATCATTGTTTTTACAGTTTCAGAAAAATTTTAACTATTTCTTGGCAGGCCTCCTTAACAGTAAATAAACAAATTAGAACACTGTTTCAGTAAAAGTGCTTTTTTTCTGAATCAGCAAAAAAAAAAAAAAAAGTACATGCAACAACAGAACTTTTCTCTAAATGTGACCAAAATGAATAGGATACAACTACTTTGTTTTCCTCTCTGTAATGCTGAACTTGAAGGTGATTAGGAGATGTGATATGCTCTTTCCACATGGGAGTCTGGGAGGCAACAATAATTTTGAAAAATATCCATTTGTGACATATTTGCAGATTTGTGTTTCCAAGCTAAAATGAGATCATTTTTTTTAATAGACTATTCCTCCTTAGTAGTTGTCATATAGCATTGAATACAGTCCCCTCCCTCTACATGGCTGTTTCTAAGGATAACCTGGCAGAATTAGAGAAGTTCTGATGGCCTGATTAGAATGATATTGTACATAGATGGAGTCCGTTGGAACTGATCTCCAGTCTGTTGAATGTATCATGTTTATTTACTGTCCATTACCCTAACCTACTGCTTTTGCTATCAGACCCATTGTAAAATAGCTGTGCTGCTCTGTTATTTTCTTACTGTTTAACCTTCAGACTAAAACCCCTGATTCCTACAGTGCCATTTTACAATGAAACAGACTGGGAAGTATAGTAAAATTTAAAATGAATACATAAAGAGGAAGGGGAAACTGGAGAAGACAGAAATGGACAATAATTTTCACTAACAGCCTGAGTGAAGAAAATGGGACAAAATGGGTAGCTTGTGTGACTAAACAATAAGTATCCTGAACAATCTTGTATATTTAATAATGTAGTGCATCAGCTTTCTTAGTTAGGAAATGATGTTGTTGCCCTTGATCTTCCATTTAAACATTATCATTCCAATATTTGACAGTCAAGTAGCAATAACATACTGCCTATCTTCAAGGAATAACCAGTAAATTTTCACAAATACCCATACATACCTCATGTTCAAGTTAGACACACCATCTGGAATTCAGAAAGGGCTACTGCCAGCAGTAAATCTTAACATGGATGACCAACCACTGACAGATGTCCTTTCTGATTAGATTCAGGCCCACTGCAGTCTACCTACATGGTTTGTAGAATTACTACAGTGGGACATCCCAATGGTTGTGCTACATATTAATGTTACATTCTAGAAGAGTGGCCTATATTAATTAGCCATGTGCTCTCCTCCAGAAATGCCACAGGGGAGAGATTTACAGAAATGAGCAATTAGACAATCATGCTGCCACATAACTTAGCATACCCCATTTTGTTAATGAACATCCATAATGCTGCAATACCCATTATAAACAATGGGAGACCACTTTGCAGATATGTGCCCAAAAAAAATTGATAGTGAAGTAGTGGTAGTTGGATGTGCAAGTCTATGTATAAGTATGGTAGTGTGTGTATGTGTGTGTGTGTGTGTGTGTGTGTGTGTGTGTGTGTCTGCAGGAAGTATGAGTGGTCTTAGGTGACTCTGCATGTGTGTGTGTGTGTGTGTGTGTGTGTGTGTGTGTGTGTGTTTGTGCGTCTACATGTGTATGTTTGTCTTCTTGATTGATTGCAGTGGAGGGTTAGGGGATTGGTAAAGTAGATGTATGTGTGTGTGTGTGTGTGTGTGTGTGTGTGTGTGTGTGTGTGTGTGTGTGTGTGTGTGTGTGTGTGTGTCTGTGTGTGTGTGTGTGTGTCTGTGTGTATGTGTCTGCCTGAGTTGTCACAGTGGGGGTTAGTTAGGGGATTAGTAGAGTACAGTTTTGTGTGTGTGTGTGTTTGTGTGTTTACACATGAGTGTGTGTAAATGGTTGTGTACATTAGTGTGAACCACTGGGGGATTCCATGTGTAGTGGGAGTCCGAATGTGTCTGTGTGGGAATAATTGTCTGAATTTTTATAGGTTCATAGCTGAATATTAGGCTAACTGCCCTGAAGGGCCATTTTAAGCCTAGCAAATAACCCATGATCAGAATTAAACCCTGTACTTTCTGTCTATAAGGTGAAGACCTTAACCACTATTTCACATGTGAGTATGTGTCTGTCTGGGTGGTTATAGTAAGGGGTTAATTAAGGGATTAGTAGAATTGCTGTGTTGTGTGTGTGTGTGTGTGTGTGTGTGTGTGTGTGTGTGTGTGTGTGTGTGTGTGTGTGTGTGTGTGTGTGTGTGTGAACTGGTGAGTGTGTTTATGATTGCAATTGAATTGTTGGTTGTCAGGCTGAGTGACTGTGTGTTTGTGAGGGGATACCTGTGAGTATGTGTGTGTGTGTGTGTGTGTGTGTGTGTGTGTGTGTGAGGGAGAGAGTGTGTTTGTCTGTGTATCTGTGTGTCTGTGTATATGAATGTCTGCATGGGTGGGGGAGACTGAATGATGGAGGACAATGGAAGTAATTACACCCGAGTCAAAGAGATTTGCACTAGCCAGTACTGCCGTCTTCCTCATTACAGTTAAACATGTAAACTGTAACTTCTGGCCACTGCATTTTACGCAGATGCAATGATTTTTTTTCTGAATCCCTATCCCTAAGGATTCCAGCAGCCAAATTATGTCATTAGCATATGACCAGTAATATAATGTTTGCTGGTTCTTATATTTTCTATTAGCTGGAAAGATGAAAAAAAAAAAGAGTCCAGTAATTTCCAAGGGAATTGCAGCCCTGGCAAACAACTGGCTGGAATTTATAGAAGCTCTTAAATACATTGTTTCCTACTGACATTCCTACAGCTAACAGTTCTGAAAATAGTGGGGGGAAATTCTAATGTTTCCAGTACTAATTGTGTAAGACTCTGAAGTAAAATTAATACATTTGATTTAACATTATGTACTACAAGAGTGAACATAACAGGAGTATCAGGTTTTTGAAACTCTTTATGTGGACATTCTCGTATATGTTTAAAACTTGGCATTTCCTCATCACGACTTCCTTTTCTTCTGAGAGTATAATTGGTCTGATAAATGTAGCTAAATAAAATCTTTTTTTCTGCCATTCATCAGACAGACTTTCCAAAATCAGAAGTGCTCTTATTATTTTCCACCAGTCTCTTCTCGAAGTTGGGTAATTGTCCCATGGGAGAACGGGGAACACTGCAGATTAACACATAGTTATAACCATGTTTAAGATCCATATTTAAAAAAAAAGACGTTTTGGAGGCACATGAGTAGCTTTTTTTTTGCTAATTAGAAAAATGGCATGCCTTGCAATATCATTTATTTTGAGTGGCAGGAAATTGTGAGCTAAATCATTTGTGTCTATTTGAATTGCATGTTTATTTATTTTTTATTTATTAATTGATTGAATAACAGTATTGGTGTTTACCATTTGTATTCTAATAGACACATGTCCCGCAAGGAAGAAAACACCTAGCCATGCACACTTAAATACATGCACTGGAGACAGGCAGTTATATACTGACAAGGAAGAAACTTAGTAACAGCAAAAGAATACCTGTGTCACTAACGGTAAAGCCTATACTGTCATTTACCAAAGCAACACTTATAAACCATGCTTGGGACTGATGTCCACTTTGCCAGCCAGATACACTGGATCATTGCCCTTCCATTTCTGAAAAAGGAGATTATGCCAGTTAGGTGTTAGCCTGATCTAATGTTTAAGTGTGTATTGTTTTTGTTGGGTTCATATTACGTTATCGAAAGATAACGTAATCGAACGGCCGAAACATAGAAACGGATGCATTTTGAAACTTTTATTGTCGGGTGCTGCACCTAAATATATATTCCAACTCCTAGATCGCACTACAGTGAGGAAAGGGCAAATATCCCAATCTTCACTGTACTGCGATCCCACAGTGCGAACTTCGATATGCGGCCATTTCGATGTTTTGGTCGTTTGGATTATGTTATCTTTCAATAAAGTAATAGGAACCCATTTTTTGTTATGGGGTTTTGCTGCTTATGCTGTTTTTATTGTTTTTGGTTAGGGTTATGTCTTGCGCTTTTGCTTTCTTAAGTGATCATTTCCTTTTGGAAATTTTTGCTAGTGCTGTTCTCATTTTGTGTTGGAAGTGATTCTTATTTTACAGGAAGATTTCTTCCTTATTCACATTGTTGTGATGACAAAGTTGGCATATTTCACTCTAGGGTTGTGAGGGCTGGTCCCTCAAGTAAAGGTGGAGATGGGAAGTTTTTTTATTATATTTTTTACTTTACTTGTTTTCATTCTGTTTAATTTGCTCTTTAGTGGTTCAGTGCATTGTTTGTTCAATATTTGGCCTATTTTTTCTTGGTAACACAAATGAGATAAAAATACCTATTTTTCTTTCTTTTGAGCATTACTTTATAATTGATTTAATCTGTCAAATCAACTCCCTATAACCTATTTCGTCTTTTCTACCACCCAAGTAACAACCTTTGATACATCTGCTACAGCAAATATACATTTTTAAAATTAATGCAAGTAAGTGTGTGCATATATAAAGTATTGTTTTTATTCTTAACATTAATAGCATACTCATGTTCATACATTCTCTGTTGGAGAGTCCTAGTGGTCCTACCTACATAAAAAATTCCACATGAACTACAAGTTGCCACAGACTACATAATTACTATTACATGTAAAATAACCCAGGGCACTGTAATTCATTTTTGCAGCCTCACAATAGAAATTGGGAGAACACAAAATAAAGCAACACATATTACAACTCAAACATGTACTCACCCTATTAAATTCCATCATTCTATTTTTATTATCAGATTGGAAAATACCTTGCACATTTTTAGCTCTTTTATTTATAAAAACTGGTTTACTGCCCAATAACTTATGTATCTCTTCACTACATTTAAAATTACCCAAGTTATGATGTATCATTTATTTTATGTCATTACTATCAGTAGACTGAACAACTAGCATAGCTGCTTTCCAATCCTTAAATTGACTGGCATTGGGTTTCTCCATATCTTTACTATTCCTCTCTATCACCATATTTTATAGTACCCTCTCACCAAAAACTTTTTATGCAAACTGGAAAGCATTCATGTACATGTTCCTGTTCTGAAGTTACATTCTGCATTCTAGCCATTTGATTCTTTACCACACTACATCTGATGTATGCCGAATGCATACTACTGTAATATAATAGAGTATTACTGGAAAAATTTTTTGCATGACTTCCACGGTGGTACAGTGGTAGCATTGTTGCCTCACAGCGAGAGGTTCTCCCGTTCGATTCCTGGCTGGAGTGCAGGGAGTGCTGCTGTGTGGAGTCTGCATGTCCTCCCCGCAGCTGGGTGGGCGTTCGAAATACATGCATAAATGGACATGCCTTTATTGAAAGTTGAACGTCGAGCTGGCACCTCGGCATTCATGAAAATCGACTGCTAATCATTAGCGGACCAGAGTTCTGCTGTGGCGACTCCTAACCGGGAAAAGCTGAAAGACAACAACTTTACTGGAAAAATTTTTATAACTAATAGCTGTACCTAACTTGCTTATATTGTGATTCTTTTTAACCTTTGCATCTAGAACAACAAACATTTTCACAGGCAGATGGAGTAGCAGTGGAGGACCTTGATCTGAGTGGGTGAGGGACTGACGTGCTGCATTGGTCAGCACCAGCTAAGGCAGTGTGTCTTTTCCACACTGCAAAGAAGACTCAGCTGGCTGAATCCTTCTTACAGTTACTTCTGCCCTCAACCAAGTACTGAAACTCCTATTCTGTGAGGCTTTCCAGGCTGCCAAGTACTATAGTGTTTGCAGGACTGCTGCCCCCTCCTGACCCTGGAAGAATGTCCCTAGATGGGCAAAGGGTCAGTAATCTGTAACCTGGGATGTACATGCCTAGGTCACGCCAAAGAAGTTTGAAGCCATCAAAAAATTAGCATAGATGGGAGCGAAAATAATAAAGGACAAGGCAATGTATAAATAAAGTAGCAAAAGCAGAGAAAAAAAGGAGGCACAAAAGAGAAAATGCACTCAGTGTAATCACACGTCATGCTACACATTATTATTTTTTTACTTTAAAACATTTCTATTTTTATAAATTTTTATTGAAGTTAAACAGAGAATGTAGGGAAAGTGTTTATTAATGCATTTATTTCAGAGTGTAAGGGTGTGTTTATGCAAACATTTGGATGAAATGTTATGGGAGTGCTTATGCTTACTTGGCAGGATAGTGTTTGATATCACAAAATGGTGGGGTGTACATGTTGCAGTCTACTACACAAACATAATGGATAAGGAGAAAGTCACAGTTAGTTGTTTGTCAGGTGCCAGAATCCACCATATCACACATGCACTCATGTCTCTCAACAACAGGTACCTTTATGACTCTGTCATAGTCCATGTTGGCATGAATGACTTGAGACATACCTCTCTGGACTACATGAAGAGAAACATGATGGAACTTGCTAAATATGTATAAGCAAAACCAAAGGAAGTGGAGTTTCAATATATATTAAAGACACACACACCTCCAGGCAGATCAAACAGTATGATGCACAGGAGACACTCCAGGTGCAGTTAACCATTGACAAGTCCCCTAATCAAGCTACAACCTTGCTATGACTCCAGCCAAGCTCCCCTATCTTGACCTTTTTTTAAATTAAATCTAGCAAGATTCCCCTTTGACCCTATCCTGGGTATTACCCAACCATGGAACCATGGATTGAAAACTACTACTCACACAAGCACTCATGCCAGCAGAGATTCCTCAGTTTTTGCAAATACTTTGAACAGTTAGTGTGGATTCCTACCCCAGAGGAAAATATCTTATCTTGGTATTAACCAACATGAATTACCACTGCAGCACCCCTATGGTATCATCCTCCCTGGTAAGATCCGACAATAAAGTGGTCACCGAGTCAGTCACTCCCTCCTGACTCCCCCTATAGCTAGGGTCAAACAAAAATACTTCTCCAAAGCTGATTACAACCTCCTGAGGGATGGTATAAACAGCTTCACAGCCCCCACCCCACTGTAGGAACTGGCACCAATGTCTAAATCTACACCAAAATACTATACGAGCATTTATATAGATGCATGGAATCAGGAATACCTGACAGGACAAAACCATCCTCCACAAGAAAGAGTAACCCTGTCTGGTTGACATCTGCAATAAATATACTATATAACAAAAGGAAAAAAATTGCCATCCAGGACCAAGAAGGAGCAGGTGCCAAATTGGAATCAATCTCTCCTTTGCCTGAACAAGCAAATAAGAGCACTAGTGCAATCCTCTAATGCCAACTTTGAGTCCAAATTGGCCACATCTACAAGAGACAATCATAACGCCTTCTTCACATATGTCCGCAATCTCAAAGGAAGCACCCAGATCTGTTCAGAACTGGTGACCAAGGACACCACATACACAAATGCTGTAGATATAGCCAATCTACTGGCTGACAAATTCAGTGAAAACTTCTCCCCTCTATCCCCCCATCAGTAAATCAGGACATGCCCAGTGCCTGCCCCCCCACCCCTTATCTCTAGGGAACAGGTCATCACTGCCCTCTCAAAGTCAGAAAATACAGCCTCCATGGGACCTGATAACATCCCAGACTGCATCCTACATGAACTCAGGCATGAACTTGCAGGAACATTAGGCACCCTATTCAACCAAAGCCTGAGTACTGACTTTTTCCCAGCCAAGTGGAGGACAACCACTGTCATCCCTTTACACAAAGGTGGAGCATCCATCAATCCAGGAAATTATAGACCAATCAGCCTAACTAGCCTGATCTGCAAGGCCATGGAATGGATTATCATGGACTCATTAACAGGGATATTGGTAACCTCCAAACACTTGACCCCACACAGTTTGGCTTTCTCAAGGGGAGGTCAAGTCTGTTAAATCTGGTCAACTTCTTTGAGCCATTCACCAAGACATGGATGAGGGGTAGATGGTGCACACCACCTACCTTGATCTGGCCAAAGCCTTTGACACTATTCTCCACTCAGGCATATTAGATAAACTCTCTCAACTAGGCACCAATCCATATGTTACCAGATGGGTAGCAAACTGGCTCACTAATAGAACCCACCTAATTAAAATAGAGGAAGCCACCTCAAGCAGTAGGCCTGTAACTAGCTGCTTACCCCAGGGATTGGTCTTGGGGCCTCTGTTATTTGGGATATACTTCTCTGAGGTGCAGGCCAAAACCAGTGAGCTATGACTGACCACGTTTGCAGATGACTGCAAGCTGGGCACAGTCATCAATTCTTCAAGTGATGTGGACGTCCTACATGAGGGTCTCACCCAAACAAATGACTGGTGCCAGAACATGGCCTCAAGCTGAGTGCCAGAAAATGCATCATCACCCCCTTTGGGGAGAGCAATGTCCCCACATATTATCACATTAATAACAATGTCCGAAGTGCACAATCAGTAGTGAGGGATTTGGACACCCAGGTTGATAGCAACCTGACTTTTGACCACCATGTTGCTTCCGTTGTACGGAAAGCTTTCTACATGGCCCACCTCATAACTAAGAGTTTCTCATCCAGGAACAAAGAGGTCATAAAATCCCTGCATTCTTCCCTTATAAGGCTGATTATTGAGTACAACAGTCCCTTCAGCATGTACCTCACAAAGCAGATGCAGCAGCTGGAGAGACCACAGAGGTTCCTCATAAGGAGAATTTAGGGCCTCAAACACCTACCCTACAAAGATAGGCTAAAAGCCCTGTCCCTCTACTCAGTTTCATACAGACTCCTTAGAGGTGACCTCTATCTGACATACAAAGCAATCTCAGACGCCCGCCTTGATGGGATTGCTGCATATCCACAAGTCAAGCTCCACTCGAGCAACCCATACGCATGACTTCAACCTGGTCTGTGATATCAATAGGACTTGTTGGCGCAACAGATTTGAGTCCCAGAGACTCCCATCTGTGGAATAGACTCCCTCTCCATGTCAAGCAAAGTACCTCATTATCCCTTTTTAAGCACAACCCCGATAACCAGATGGGAAACAAAAAATGCACTCTTGGGATTCCACCTGTGACTCTGCTGGGCAGGGGCTCTGGGTGCTGACTTGTCTAAACATGAGCTAAAGTCTTGACTAGGCTTATAAGGGCATCAAGGCCGATAGCCTAGTAACCTCCTATGATCCTATGATCCTATGATCACATTTTTGCCTGATATGCATCTGTTTCCAATACTGCATTAAGAACATCTTTCATAAATAATTACAGCTTACAAATCATACTTCACTTATATCAGTCTTGTTTGCAGTACTGCTCTGAATGCAATCTCTTCCTTCAGGTACTAATATCTATCAGTAATTTGCTTATATACTTTAATGACAGTATGCTGAAATCTGTCTCACACTTGCTTTCTGTAATACAGTAAGTGGAATTCTTCAGTGACTGTGTTCTATCAGTCATTTCTTTATAAATATAAACAATAATAAAATCAGTTACAGACAGAAGTATGGCACTTATATATTGACATCAATTTCACCCCCACTTGCAGTAACATACTGAATGCGCCCTTTTGCTTCAAATAATTCTATATGACTTATGATTCATTATTTCCCTATATATATATATATATATATATATATATATATATATATATATATGTGTGTGTGTGTGTGTGTGTGTGTGTGTGTGTGTGTGTGTGTGTGTGTGTGTGTGTGTGTGTGTCTGTGTATTATTGAAATCAATTAACACAGAATTACAATATATTTATTCAGGCTTTCTGGGTGACTCAGTCAACTGCTCCAGCCTCTGCTCCTGCTGTCTTCTGATACTTCTGATATAGGAGACCTGCCCCTCAGCTTTAAAGAGAAGAAATAAGGAAATTCTTGTTTTCCTGTATTTCACATTTTTGCCATTTACATATAACTATACCATTATTGTTTTCAAGCTGCTGCATTCATTGTATTATTTGCTTACCCATGTACTATTTGAATTCTGAAACTTTGCTAATCTTCCCTTTACTGTCACTAATAAACCAAAATAGATAGTTTTGGTTGATATTTTTTTTAATATTTATGTTTTACATGTAACAGTCTCTAAATATGGCTCATCATGAATGTGCAAACACATAGAACAATGTATCAGGTTGTGAGGATATGAGGTATTGCCAGTTATGCCAGGAGAGTAAGGGCAAAAAAAAAATTCCAATAACCAAAGATGACCCCTGGGTATCCTACCATGCAGGAAGTGGTGGCAGATTGAGCTATTGAGCTAGATATGGGAATCATGTGCAAAGCCAGGATGCTGGGCAGAGACGTTGGTGATGCACCCTTATTCATCACACACTTCCTGGTAGTTGATGGAGTGGTAGCCTTTCCTATTACAGTACCACCACTACCACTGTGGATCAGTAGGGGTCCTAATTGCAACATGCTTTCAGTGTATTGCACTGAGTACTTCAGGGACACATGCCACCCCATAAAAGGCACACACAGTCCTAGCTCATTCCTCTGGTGAAAAGGATTGTCCTGAACTGATTTGTCTGTTGATATGAAAACTGACTCTGAAGATGCCCTTGGTTGGGAGAAAGCGCTTAGTCGGTTCCAGAAGATGTTATTGTAGACCTTGATATTTTAGACTTGGATGATTAAACTCGTGAATTTCACCTTGGGCTGCATTCGGTAATTTTTTTACCAGTTTTTTTTTCCATTTTTCTGTTTCATGATATGAAGACCTGTTATCTTTAATAACATAAAATAACTTCTGAAGAATATGACCTTGATGTGTTTTATAGCTTCTGTAAAACGAAGAATCTAATCCATCTCAGCTAGGGGCTTTACCTCGATATAAGCAGCTAAAGGCTTCAGAAAGTTCTGAAAGTGGGAAATCAGCCTGCAAAGCTTCTAGCATATCAATTTGGACTTCGGTAGAATTAAAATTACTCAAGAAATTATTTATATCAGATGATTTGATATCTGTGTTCACCAATTCATATATTTGGTTACGAATACCATAAAAAAAATATTTCTTGTGTTATAGCATATAGTGAATCATTTTTGTTAATGGAAATAATATTACTAGAATTATAACTAAGTTTAAGTATACGTGGAAGAGGCTTAGAAGGAACATTTCCCCAGTAAGCATATTTTGTAGAAATGTTTGTCTCATAAATTGATTGATGCATGACTTGCAGGTTATTTAGTACACCTTCAGTTTGAGTTAGAAATGAGCACTTTGAATCATTTTTTCTGTTGGCTGTTATCTGGTTTAATAATGAATAGCACTAACTCAGTTATTTTTATTAATTTTGCATTATTTATCCATCCATTCATCCATCCATCCACCCACAACCCCTTTTTCTCACTTTTACATAGGGGTCAGGGTGTTACTTCAACATTGACAATGATCCCTCTTTATTTAACTTTTAAAGCTACCCATATAATATCATACTGTATTAATTCTCAGTCTGTTTGTAACATAAACCTTCACAACTAGCTGCAAAAGCCACAGAAGTGAAAATCATCCTTACAACTTTCAATATCCTCGCCAATGAATACATTAGAATTGGGACAGCGACACATGCACATCCAATAACTCTACTCACAAAAAGGCCCATACAGGAATCAAATATACCTACCTCCTGTCTCTAGGTATTAGCATCTTTATACAAAGATTTAGTCTTAAGTAAATATTATTTATATGCATATCCTAAACATAGACTGACTTGGTTAACAACAGGAAAAGGATACTCCTCCTTAAGACTTGACCATGAAAGCCATCTGGAGAACTATAGATCAATAATTTGTCTTCCAACAATATGCAAATTATATGCTGGAATTGATGCAGCATTTATAGTCATTTAGAAAAAAAGCTCAGTTATGGCAATAGAACAAAAAGGCAGTAGAAGAAAGCCATGTGGGCAAACACTCATTTGTTGCTAGACAAAGCCATAATAGAGAGTTGTTAAAAGGGAAATAATCTAAGTATAGCATGGATAGATTACAAAAAGCATCTCACAGCATCCCACATTCATGAATAAAGAAATGCCTACAGATGTATAAGATGCACCCTAAGCTGATCAGTTTACATTGTAGTGGCCACAAAACAGTGGCAAATCACTTTGTAGCTAAGCCATGACAAAGGCAAATTGTTATCCCAGGGATAAAAATTCTGAGGGGGATATTTCAAGATAATTCTTTAACAGCACTGCTTTTTTGTCTTGTTCTTAACCTCTTAAGCTGTTTACTTAATAGGTTAGGCCATGGCTTTAGTTTAACCCATAGAAAACAGCTATGTGTCTAAAGACATCTCATCTGTGTTTTGTGAATGATTTAAAATTGTACAGTTCATCAGACAAAGATCTGAAAGCATAACAAATGGTTAAAAGTTACTCAGAATATGCAAGAATGGCATTTGGTCTTGGCAAATGTGCAAAGTCAAGATCTATAAAAGGAAAACAGCAGCACCAGGAAAATATCAACCTGGACAGAAATGTAATGTATAAAGGAACTTGATCAGGAGGGAGGGTATAAATACTTGGGGATAGATGAAGGCTCAACAATAAAATGTTAATGAATGATAATAAAGGTCAGTAAGGACTACTTTAAAAGACTAAAGCTAATATTGAAAACTGCTTTGGCACCTAGGAATAAAGTTCAAGTTATAAATCAGTTTGCTTTTTTTGTCCCAAATTACAGCTTTGGTATGAATGACTTGGAACTAAAATCCTTGACCAGTTAGACAAAAAAAATATGAAAAATATTTCATGCATACTCAATAATAAGTAAAAGACAATGCATACAAAGATTATACATCCCTCACAATGAAGGAGGTATGGACCTCCTCAAAATTGACTACATATATGTCCACAATGGGACTGTATTGACCAACCATAGTTAAAGTTCTAAAGCATGAAGAGAACATAATCTAAGATGACATCTTTGCTTAACTTAACAGAACCATTTTGGAACAAAGCACAAATCAAAATCAAAACAGAAGTAGACAGCTACTTAAAGTGCCAAAAAAAAAGAAAGAATATAAAAAAAAGGATCAGATGAGACAGAAAGAAAATTGGAAAGTCCACAAATATAGAGGCAAGTATAGAGATTTTCTAGAACCTCATGTTGATCAAGATTTGAAGCAGGAATGGCTATGAAGAGGTTAATTGCAGCCAAAGGACAAAAGGCTAATAATAGCAGCCCAAGATAACGGATACATTGGTTTACAAAATTAATAGAAAAAGTAGGAGAAACAGACAAATGTAGGTCTTATAAAATAAAACTGGAAACAGTTATTCACATTGACTTTTGCATTAGGGATTGTGCAAACACTACAATGTAGAAGTAGCTGAGAAGCACTGAAAATATAAACCACAAATTGTTATAGAGAATGGCGAAGTTTATATCACATGGGATCACCGATTACCAACAGATCAAAAAAAAATAGATGTAAGAAAAACAGATATAGGGCAGGATTCATAAAGCCTCCATGTAAGAGTTACAAGGCTTACACGGAGGCTGCAGTTAAACGGTGTGACATCAGCATGTCATGCATATGCATGAGGGCATGCTGAATCACACCTAAGGCTTACACGGTCCGTGGAAGACAGTAGGGGGCGTGTCCGTAGGCCGAGCCCTGCAAATGGACACGCCCCTAGAAGAGTAAAAGTCCCGAAAGTAAACCCCCACGACAGAGCCTGTGTAAATGTGAATAAATACAACACAACACATGCCCCCACAGACTATGAACATAAAATGTACAAATGAACATCTTATAATTTTTTTTTAAATTGTAAAGATGTTTGCCCGTGAGTGCGCTCATTTTCGCGGGCGTGCCCATAGCTTAGCCACAGTTAGCAGTCAGTGGAAAAGCATATAAGTACTAAATATGCAAAGTAAGCAAAGAAGCAATAGCGTAGCGGTAGAGACATCAGCTGAAGTGTAGGCAGTCATGGTTCGAGCCCACCCAACATCAATTTTTATTTTTAGTGAAATAAGCATGAAACAAGTCCCTGACATATATGTACACATATAAAATTATATTTTATGTAAAATGTAATGAAATGGGCCATATATTTTGAAGAAATGTGAGATAACAAAATAATAAAAAATGTCAGATGTGCCTATAGCTGAGTTACAGTTTAACAAGTTGAGTGCATCTGCCCGTAGGTGAGCAGTGGTTTAACAGGTATAAAATGAGTGCCCGTAGGTGAGCAGTGGTTTAACAGGTGTAAAATGAGTGCCCGTAGGTGAGCAGTGGTTTAACAGGTGTAAAATGAGTGCCCGTAAGTGAGCAGTGGTTTAACATGCTGAAACTGTGTGCCCATGGCTGAGTTGAGCGTAATATGTGTGCTGACAGCCAAATGACACGTAAACCAGCGTAACCCATTTGCACGGAGCTGTGCACGGCGCCAACAAGCTAACCATCGGGCAACGTTGAGCAAGCTGTAACAAAACTGCCTTTACACAGACACACCTCCTAGCCTGTGTAGACAGTCATAAAATATAAAAAGCAGTGGCCAGATTCGAACCCAGGATACCATGCACCATAGTCAAGGTACTGAACCACTAAGCCATGACAGTTGCACTTAGAAATGCAGTAATAGCATATATATATATATATATATATATAGGAATGAATAGAAAGAGGAGCATGACAAAGCAGGTTTTGTGAAGCTGATACAATTCCAAAATGGCCAATCACAGATAAGTGCGGGAAAAACGGCATATATAAGCCCCATAGGCGGGAATACACAGCATAACCAATTGTAGAACCGACTTGCAGCCAAAATGTCAGGTGTAGGTGAGGGTAGTTGCTTTCGAGCACAGAGGTGGGGCATTGAGGAGTCCAAATATATGGTTTGGCTCCTTGTCCACAATCATGAGGCCCAACTCATGAAGGGCCAGGTCCTGTGGGGAGCATATAGGGCTGAGGCGTGGGACCGGTTGGCTCATGATCTCACCAGTGCCAGTGCCACAGGGATACCAAGGACTGGTTAGCAGGTCCGTCACCACCATGCGAACCTAAAGAGATGGAAGCAGGACCAACTGAACTGTTGGATCCAGAAGGCCCGGCAAATGCCCAACGCCCCACTACTGAGTAAGTTACATGTAATTATTTATGTAAGAAATTAACCTAGCTGATATTATGGAGATGTGTATTCCAATATTACTTTATTTATATTACAGCTGCAGGTGTCCGTTCTGAGAACCGTAGAGCCTATGGCGATAGGCTGGCACGGTTGCACCACCAGGCAGGTCAGTAATCCTCTCCCTGTAACTGTAAATAAATATATAAGTATGACAGTTAGCAAAAGAGTGCAGTGTAGTCACTAATTAATAAAATGTGCAAGTAACAGTGTAAGAGGGTTTGCAAGTATTGCTTGATTACAAAAGTGTGATGCAGTCTGTAATCCAAACAGAAAAATGAAACAAGTCTGAAATAAAGATGTCCCACCTGTAATATAATAGTACATAACCTGCAGCAGGCTGAAAAGTACAGCTGCAGAAGCTGAGTAAAACACATGTGTGAAATATATCCCTGTTGAAATACAGAAACATGACAGAAGTGAGACTGTTGGAAAGGATTGTTATAACTACAGGTAAAACATGTCAATAAAGCCTAGAATTAAGTACCATCCTGAATTGTAAAAGTAAAACAAGTGAGAGAGTGTGAGAAAGAGTTATGAATCCACCAATAAAGTAGTAATAACTCCTGAATAAAGTATACTGCAGTCAGTACAGAATGAAATGAATGTGACAAGCAGAACTAAACAGTAACATGTGTTGAAGATGTTACCGCAGCTGGAATGTGTATCCCAAAATCTGGATATGTTGCTCTCAGTCTGCAATATGCAAATAGTATGGTTGTCTGAAATACCAAACATCCACAGTTGTCTATAGCTATATATAGCAAATGTAGCAGGATGATGTAGCTGAACAGTGCCAGATATGAATGTGTATGAATAAAAATGAAAATGTATATTGATGTAGCAGTAACATTCCTATCACCAACTTGAAGTAGTTATCACATAGGAAACTGTAGGCAGAACTGTAGTGTGTATATATCTGCAGCTATTAGAAATGTACAGCATATGTATCGGTATTTGAAGTTGTTAATTAAATTTTCTTCACCCTACCCTATAACCACATATAATCCATTCCACGTGAAATTGGTATGTGCAATCACAATTAACACCCCTGGACATTTGTCCTGTTGGTTCATACATATTTGCATGTACATTGATGCATCTGCCCTGTTCATACATCCAAACCTGATGGTCTGTTGCCATCAATCAACCCTGCATGTTGTTGGACTGTGTATTGCTGTTCAAAATATGCATGTGTTATGCTTGCTGTTCAATGGTTTGAATATCTGGGTGTTTGGTTAATGTGAATGCTAATGCATGCTGTTACAACTAATTGTGAATGGTATTGTACGTTACTAAACCAAACTGTCATGACATAATGCAAAATATAGGACGACAGGGAAGGCGGGTTCCAGCGGACCCACCTCTCCCTCCTCAGCTGGCGAGTGCACCTGGCAGTAGTGCCCAGGCCGGACCCTCCTCCGGTGGCCCTGTGCCACCTGTGGGTGGAAGCGCTGCAGGGGATGGGGCTCGTCCCCCCTCTGCAAGTGTGGCCGGAGGAGAACATCCACTCACCCTCCATAGTGTCCGGACTGTGGTGCGTAGGGAGGTCTGGGAAGCTGTTCTTGGGCCCCTACGCCAGCTAGAGGCACAGGTGGCCCAACTAATGGGCGTGCCTGCTGCCCGGCCTACACAGCCCCCAGCACAGCCCCGTCCTGGGCCGTGAAGGCACAGTGGCAACTGCCCATGGGTGGGGATATCAGTTCCACTGTTGCCATCTGTGGGCTCATGGGCTCTAGATATCCAAACATCCATCCCCGTCAATTGTGTAACCCCCCCACATGTGTCATACACCACCCCTGTATGCGTCTTGTTTGTCTTGTCTGTTAACCTACCCAACCTACCTCCCCAGCTATACCGACTTCCTGTACCTGACATACCACTCTCACCTGAAAAAAAAAAAAAAAGGGCACTCTGTACCCACAAAAAAATTACGCCCCCATACATAGCTGCCCATTTCGCACACATGTCTGCTGGACATGGAAGCTGTCAATTACAATTGGCTGTACAACAAGTATTATTGTTGTCCTTACACCTCTCTCAGGGGTGGAAGGTTTCAAATGTCACACCAAATTACAAACATATGCACAGCTGTTGCTGATGAAGAAATGGGCAGCTATGGGCCTTACCTACATCCCTCCTGCAAAACCCGAGCTTGTTTCCCTACTGTCTTACCCTCTTTGTGACCCCTTTTTCACCACTTTCGTGTCTCCCCATTTTCATTTCTTTCAAAGAAATTAGCTGGTGTAAGAAGAGTAAGCACTTTTAAGCAGTTGTAAGCGGGTGTGCGCGGAGCTGAACACCAGTGCGCATGCGTGAGCTCTGCGCAAACCAGCGCTAACCCGGTTACAACTGCATAAAAGTGACTTAGTCACTCTGAATGACAAGGCCTGTAGTCTGCTCAAAAGCAAAATAAAATCCCACTGTCAGTCCCGAACCCAGGACCTTGGAAACAGTAGTCTGCATGACTTACCACTAAGCCATGACTGTTATATAAGCACATTGTGCTACAATAAATATATCATGTAATAGTAGGAATGAATGTAAAGGGAATATAGGATGTGTAGTACACAAAGCATGTCATGTATATTTACTGTCAAATGTAGTGGATTTCTATAATAGTAGTGTGTGAACAGAAACAGCCATGCTAGTTGGTAGCTAGTAGGTAATAATGTCACTGTAGCACCTTGCAAGCCACACACATACTCACAGCAGGATAATCACTGCCCATACCCCACAACCTCTTACAGGAACACATCCAGACTAAGTAATAAAAAATGTGGAGCAAAGGCCCAAAAACAGGGACACATTCCAAATATTTCTCCAACAAACTTAGACAGTTGAGAGTAACAGGTTTTGCATTATGTTGGATGTTTGGAAGGGTAGGAAGTCTGAAACTGAAATGTTTGTCACTATAATCTGACTTGAGCCCAGAGTGATTTCCCAGAAAAAGCTGTTTATGAGATATGGACCAACATATGAGGCAAAAATGTGGACAACCTGCAAATATCTGTACACTTGAGAGGTTTGACACTGCCATATTTGAATAGTTAAGAGCCTAGACATAGCAATAGTGACTGAGTTACAGGGATGCCCCACAGACTCCCTGTGAAATGTACAAACAGTAGGCAGAAAGGTGTTACAACACATGCAATGGTAACTATGAAGTACTGAAAGTATGCACCACTTGCACATCGGAAATAGTGTAGTAATACATATGCTCATGCTAACCCACAGTCACAACTGCAGAATACCAGGCAATTTAATGGGTGTACCCCACTGATATGTACCATTCCATGAGGCAGATAAAAGATGCACCTGAGAGTCTCTGGGGCCTGCTCAGCAGCATACTCAAATACCCTAATAGATGTCAAGGCCCACACCATGGCCAGACCACACTGCATGCAGTAACACCCTAGCAGATATAGCAAGCATTCCAAGGTGTGAATGTACATGGAAAATAGGAAAGCCACAGCAACACACTACAGTCAAGACACCTAGCAGGCATACAAGTAGTGAATGTAAAGTGCAAATATTGAAGCCATAGCAACAAAGTGCAAGAGCCACTGCTATATACCATTTACACCACATGTCCCACAGGAAAGCACACACACCCACATTAACAGTAGTAGTAGTCTTAGGTGTCAGTGTACATACACACTTAGTACAGGAAACTGGAGAAATGAATGGAGAAATGTTAATCTACAACACAGCCGGAAATATGAGAGAGATACTAACCTTTACACTCACAGAACAGTGTCCACAGCATACCAGCATGGTCCCTGCCCTTAAACTCTGAAAGGGCTATGCCTATCTCACATACCTTTTTATAGCACTGTCCTGGAATCACAGTGAGAACTGCAATCAGTACACAACTGGCTGCATGCAATTAGCAAATGCTGGCTAACAATTGGTGTAGGGGCCATCACATGGACATATGCAGATACCTACAAAAGCATGCTGTACTCCCAGTCCACACATGCAATACTTTCATTGCACCCTGTGGAGGTAGGGAGAGAGAGAGAGAGAGAGAGAGAGAGAGAAAAAAACATACACAAACAAAAACAGTCATCAAAACCCACTCGAAAGCTGACAACTGCCAACTGGAGCAGCAGCAGGACACCAAACCAAACGGCAATGCAAGCAGCTGTGACAAACATAGGTAATGTAAAGTAATACTTTAAAAGTCTACATACTGTGAACCCTCCACATGTGTCATTGGTCTGTATCCATATGTATATGAAGATGTGCATAGGGCAGGGGACATACAGCAACTATCAGTGAAGGCTGTACATACATATGTATGTGAGGGCATCTATGTGCACATATCAATGTAGGTTGAATGTAGGTTGTAGTGCAATGTACAAAGTAGGTTTCACAGTTATGTATGTTTAGCAGTATGTTAGTGTGTGTATACAGTTTTGTAAACAGACATGTTGAGATACCTATCTATCATATGGATACGTATGTATGTCAATATATGTATGTATGCATATATAGATATATATATATATATATATATATATATATATATATATATATATATATATATATATATATAATATGCATATATGTATACATACATAGAGAGGGATGTAGGAATACATAGACAGATGTAGATAGATAGAATATGTAGAAACATATATATGTAATACAGGTAAAAACAAAAAAAGCCCGAACAAACTGGCAACCAACTCTCTTTAATACATCCAATTAGTTTGAAGTGCTTTTCGGCTGAAACAACAGCCTTCATCAGAATGCAAAAAACACACAGACCAGCTCATTTAAATAATAAAATGCCAAAAAAGGTGCCAAAATGAAAAAAACGATTAAACGATTGAAATACCATTACATCTTAAAATTACCTAACCCTAATATATTAAAATAAAATGAAAAATAGTACAACAGTCGTAAAACATTTATACTCATCAAATGCACAATATTATGTTATCTAATTAAACTCCTAAGTCTCAGCAAACTGCTGATAGAAATTGCATAATTTAAACCAGGTACATTACAAGCGTTTAGCATAATTTGCCATTTCAATGCCAATTCAAGTAATCTAAAAGCATATGGACCTCCTCTAGGATTCCTAGATATAGAATCAATCACCAAGAATTTAAAATAATGATTACTATACAAAGCAACATGTTTGGCTAGGGCATTGTCCGCCTTCTTGTGGTTTATGGCATAAATATGCTCATATATCCTATTGCGGAGCCTCCGCTCCATCTTACCCACATAGAAGGCAGGACAATTCATGCACCTAGCCAAATATACTATTTCCCTAGAATTACAGTTAAATTTCCTTTTAACTTATATCTATAATTATTAACAGTGAAGGAATTAGTTGTCTCTATGTGTTTACACATATTACAGGCCTCACATTTCACCATCCCTGGTATTTTAACAAGCGTGCTTGTATTGTGCACTAATAGATCTTTCAAGTTCCTCCCACATTTAAACACTATTTTTGGTCCTTCCCCCAATTTATTTAATAAACTTTGATTCGATCTAAACAGATCCCAATTTTTCTTGATTATGTTAACACAAGAATAACTCTGTGTACAGAAAGTAGTAATAAAACTACAACCCAAACCGTCACAAACTCCCTTTGAAGTTAGTGAACTCGTGTTCAAACCATTAATTTCACTAAATTGGGAATTCAATTCTGCATCAACAATTTTCAAAGCCAACAAAGGTACATAAACTTGATTTAACATTTTAGTTTTAACTTCCTGAATTAAATCTTCAATTAAATGTAAAGGATACCCCCTATGTGTAAAAGCAGATTTCAAAAATTCACATTCCTCATTAAAATCAGCTTCTTGAGTAGAAATACGAGCTGCCTTGACAAGTTGTCCTTTGACAACTGTCCTTTTCTGAAAAAAGGGGTGGCAGCTTGAAAAATGGAGAAACATAGTCGAATATGTATTTTTTCTATGTATTCTCGCTGTAAAGCAGTTTAATTCATTGTTTTTCTTAATTAATACATCCAGATATGCAATTGATTCTTTATCAAAGGTAGAGGTCAATTTTAAAAATTCAGTTGTAGAATTAAAGAGCTCTAAAAGACTGGAAGCTACCTGTTCCTCATCATTTAATAAAACGAAAATATCATCAAGATATCTTGTATAATATACAACATTATCTACATATGATTGATTCTTAAATAAAAACTCAGACTCCCAATATGCCATCACAAGGTTGGCTACGCTGGCCCCACAAAGCGACCCCATAGCCAACCCTACCTTCTGCAAATAAAACTGTTGATTGAAAATAAAATAGTTGTTAGTTAAAATTATATCCAATAATTCAATAATTAAGGAAATGTTGTCACTAGAAACCTCATGCTTCCTCATCATGAAAGCGACCCAGTCTATCGCTACTTGATGGGGAATACAAGTGTATAAGTCCTTTACATCAATTGTCAACATGTTGTAACCAGAACTATACTCCAACTTATTCACATTTGTCAAAAATGACCAGGAGTCTTTACAGATTTGAACTTCAGATGTAACACATTTTTGTAAAAAAGAATCAATAACTTTCGCACAAGCATATGTGGGAGAACCACGGCTATCTACTAAGGGCCTCATAGGCGGATTTATAAGATCCTTATGGATCTTAGGGATTCCAAACAATGAAGGAAACACAGGAAATGAAGTAGTCATGTAATTCAAAAGATGTTGATCTATACGCCCTTCTATAAAAAGGTCATTGATACAAGATTTAACCAAGTTATATGTACCATTCACTTCAGATCTAGAACTTATCGAATATGTTTCATCACTAAGCAATTCTTTGATTCGGTTATTGTAGTTATCTATATCGAACACTACTATGCCCCCTCCTTTATCGGGTTTACAAATCCGAATGTTCTGTGAATGGATAAACTTGATCAAATCCTGTTCGCCCTTCCCATTTGCTAACTTGTTGTTACATCACTCCCTTGATCTAGATAGTGCTCTAAAATCCAATTCACATAATGCTTTAAAAGATTGAACCACAGGGTGTAATGGAGGGTTAAATATACTAGGTATGTGAAATAGTTGCATTCCTTCCAACCCCAAACTATTACCAAATAGTAACTGAAAATTTAATTTCCTTGTAAAAAATTTAAGATCTATAATCGTTTTAGTTAAATCAAGCTGCTGTTGCAGGACATAAGTAAAACCTTTGGCTAAAAAATTAACCAAATCAGAAGAAATAGGACAAGTTGAAAAATTAAAAACCTTAAAGTCATGATTATCATTGTAAACAATAGTCGGACCAAACTTATCAACTTCAACTGTAGAATTGACATCAATGTCTGAAGTATTACTACTGACATCAAGATCTAAAGGGTCCATGAATGAGACATTACAAAACCCGGAGGAACACTCGGTGAGATATGTTACCTCATTACCATGAGTGTCCTCCCTCACGGTTACTTCTTGTTTATCGGTGATCTGGTTTTGCTTTTGTTGTTGTAAAAATGTCTCCGCTGTTTTGGTCTCACCCCAGAATGATGGAACTGCTGAAAATCCTGACTTTCAGCATGGCCAGGTTGTTGTGAGACCCTTGTATTATTATTATAGTACACACGAGGACAATTCTGTAGTCTCTCACTGCTCCTTAATATAGGTACCTCAGAGTCAGTCAAAGAGTCATTAATACCAATGTTAGAAGCAACAGGCACTTGACCATCATTCCAAGATGTACCTTGTAGGTGTGTCGCGTTGGTATCTAGCTCATTAGAGACACCTCGTTGCCAAACTTGAAAAGGGGAAGGTGGAGGGTACACTAACCCTTCACTATACGCCTTGATATCTCTTAATAGTTTTTTACTTTTATTGTTTTGTAACTTCGACATATGTTGGTCTATGCTTGACCGTATTCTAGCATACTCATATTTGTATCTAATAAATTCAATGTCATCGACTACTTTTTTGTCCAAGTTCAACACTGAGTCAGAGATATCACTAGCCAAAAGAGAATAGTGCTTGATCATGAGATTAAGTAACTCAAAACCCTGATGGTCGAACAGTTGTAAAAGTTCTTTATGAAACAACGAATCCTTCGCTAACCCCGTCGGGTACTGTGATCTACGTAAACCCTTAGGTATAATTTTCTGATTCAAGCACTCATTAAAATATGCAATTTCCAACTGGGTTTTTTTAAGTTTAAATAAATATGAGTCAAGCATTTTTAAATTACTTACTATATTAGGAGCAAAAGTTGACCCATTATCCAAGTTGTCTGCCGTCCGATTTAAAACATCTTGTTGACCATTAGAAAAGGAAAATTTGCCCTGAATCCATGTTGTCATCGATAGAAAATCTTCCAATTGTTTTTTAGGCAAAATGGATGTTGCGCCGTTTAACAATGTACCTGGTAATCCGACTGTCTCAAGAGGTAAAGTGGGAGCAACATCCGATTGATTAACTCCTGAACACACAGTCAAAATCGGTGAAGTAGCTGGAAGCCTTTGTGCCAGGGGCGGTGTACTGTTGTCACTTTGATTATTAACAGTCAACGCCGCATACTGAGGAACACCGGAATCCAAACCAGCTACATTGAAAGCAGATGGTACATTCACAATCCTACTGTTTCTCTCACCGGTGTTTGCAGATATTAAGGTGTGTAACACCCGCTGGTTTTGGTCGAGCTGGTCGAGGCGGGAACATATAGACTCAATCTTGGTGGATAACAAAACCAAAACATTATTTTCCGCTGACGAGAAATCATTTCCCAAAGGTGCTGTACTAGGTTCAAAAGTATCTGTCATACTTCCTTGTTGCTGAGAGGGCGGGTTGTCAAGTAGGGTCGGACTTGCAGGCATACAAACTGTTAAACTTCAAAATGAAACACAAACTAGGTAAAAACAAAAAAAGCCCGAACAAACTGGCAACCAACTCTCTTTAATACATCCAATTAGTTTGAAGCGCTTTTCGGCTGAAACAACAGCCTTCACCAGAATGCAAAAAACACACAGACCAGCTTATTTAAATAATAAAATGCCAAAAAAGGCGCCAAAATGAAAAAAACGATTAAACAATTGAAATACCATTACATCTTAAAATTACCTAACCCTAATATATTAAAATAAAATGAAAAATAGTACAACGGTCGTAAAACATTTATACTCATCAAATGCACAATATTGTTATCTAATTAAACTCCTAAGTCTCAGCAAACTGCTGATAGAAATTGCATCATTTAAACCAGGTACATTACACCTTGTAGGTGTGTCACGTTGGTATCTAGCTCATTAGAGACACCTCGTTGCCAAACTTGAAAAGGGGGAGGTGGAGGGTACGCTAACCCTTCACTATACGCCTTGATATCTCTTAATAGTTTTTTACTTTTATTGTTTTGTAACTTCGACATATGTTGGTCTATGCTTGACCGTATTCTAGCATACTCATATTTGTATCTAATAAATTCAATGTCATCGACTACTTTTTTGTCCAAGTTCAACAATGAGTCAGAGATATCACTAGCCAAAAGAGAATAGTGCTTGATCATGAAAGTAACTCAAAACCCTGACGGTCGAACAGTTGTAAAAGTTCTTTATGAAACAATGAATCCTTCGCTAACTCCGTCGGGTACTGTGATCTACGTAAACCCTTAGGTATAATTTTCTGATTCAAGCACTCATTAAAATATGCAATTTCCAACTGGGTTTTTTTAAGTTTAAATAAATATGAGTCAAGCATTTTTAAATTACTTACTATATTAGGAGCAAAAGTTGACCCATTATCCAAGTTGTCTGACGTCCGATTTAAAACATCTTGTTGACCATTAGAAAAGGAAAATTTGCCCTGAATCCATGTTGCCATCGATGGAAAATCTTCCAATTGTTTTTCAGGCAAAATGGATGTTGCGCCGCTTAACAATGTACCTGGTAATCCGACTGTCTCAAGAGGTAAAGTAATTCTAGGGAAATAGTATATTTGGCTAGGTGCATGAATTGTCCTGCCTTCTATGTGGGTAAGATGGAGCGGAGGCTCCGCGATAGGATATATGAGCATATTTATGCCATAAACCACAAGAAGGCGGACAATGCCCTAGCCAAAAATGTTGCTTCGTATAGTAATCATTATTTTAAATTCTTGGTGATTGATTCTATATCTAGGAATCCTATAGGAGGTCCATATGCTTTTAGATTACTTGAATTGGAATTGAAATGGCAAATTATGCTAAATGCTTGTAATGTACCTGGTTTAAATGATGCAATTTCTATCAGCAGTTTGCTGAGACTTAGGAGTTTAAATAGATAACATAATATTGTGCATTTGATGAGTATAAATGTTTTACGACCGTTGTACTATTTTTCATTTTATTTTAATATATTAGGGTTAGGTAATTTTAAGATGTAATGGTATTTCAATTGTTTAATCATTTTTTTCATTTTGGCACCTTTTTTGGCATTTTATTATTTAAATGAGCTGGTCTGTGTGTTTTTTGCATTCTGATGAAGGCTGTTGTTTCAGCCGAAAAGCGCTTCAAACTAATTGGATGTATTAAAGAGAGTTGGTTGCCAGTTTGTTCGGGCTTTTTTTGTTTTTACCATATATATGTAATACACACATAGAGATATAGATATATGTAGATACATATACATAGACAGACAGATCTGACTATCTACAGATATGACTGTATATGACGATCTCACGCTCCCCCTGTCCTACCCCCTCTGTCACTCTCACCCCCTCTCTGTCACACCCCCCCCTCTCCATATCTATAGCAATATATGAACAGCGATATATATATGTGTGTATATGTATACAGGCATATATATATATATATATATATATATATAGACATATATATATATACATATATACATATATATATATATATATATATATATATATATATATATATATATATATATATATATACATATATATATATATATATATATATAGAGAGAGAGAGAGAGAGAGATGTATATATATTCTGAGTGAGGCACATGTGTACAGATGTATTGCAACAGGTGCCTGGTGACAAAGGCATGGAGTGAACACCAGTGTCGAAACTGGAGTACCATACCCCATTTCAAATCACCTACACCAGTAACCACCAGATATGTGATTGGCTGCCCACCACTGCATGTGTCAGGGGTGAGCAGGGTCATAAATGTGTACAATAGTCCCCCCAATGATAGTCACAGTGGCACAGTATTCCTGGAATACCTGCACATGGTATGTGTCAGCAGACATGGTGTGTCAGCTATGGACATGTAGGTCAGTGTACCCCTCCACACCACACAATGGCTGCCATGGTATGTACCTCACATGACAGCTACAGATATGGAGAAGGACACAGTGACATATACGACACTGTGACAATGCACTCAAACACATTACCAATGCACAGTGACTGACAACACCACAGAGTACACACATACTACCCACATAGAGGTTACCACTCCTGGATTTACATACTTAAGTCACACCCATGACAGATGTCCAACAACCATAGTAACACCTCACACCATCCACAACCTAAATGACTGCTGTGTGTCGTCCTTGACACTGCAGTAGAGAGCACATGGCAGAGGTACAGGTTCCTACCCACAGATAAGACATACCCTGCAATAAACCACACAGCGTTAAGAAGCAAGACTCCCCATGAGTACATGTCACACATACCCCTGCTGAATGTTAGTCAGATAGGTAATATGCCATATGAGTCACCCTGTGTAACTGTTTGACAGGAGCAGGTACCATCACATCACATGTGTCACAATGGTCAAGGTAGCAGAACAGTATGCTTCTGTAGTCCCAGGGGCAATAGCATATTGTATTGTATTGTATTGTATTGTATTGCATTCTGTTGTATTGTATTGGTATGTAGAGGTGCCTCCTTCGTGGAGTGGAACCACTGCTGCTGTACGCCAGTGTACAGGTACATATCCTGTAGTCAGGCTAGTGTTACATAGCACTTCTATATGTGTGTTTAGCTCCTCTTGGAGTTCATGTAGCATGCAACCAGGGATACCATCAGGTCCCATTGATGCTGTGTTGTCTGCTTTTCTGAGGGCGGCTCCCACCTAGACATCTGTGATGACAGGGAGGTTACATTCAGCTGGGATACGTATGTCTTAGTTTGGGGGAGAGGGAGGGGGGGAAACTTGCACTGAACCTGTCTGCCACAATGTTGCCAATATCTGTGGGTTCAGTGAATTATTTGTTGTTGTTTACTAACTATGAGCATATTGGAGGGTTTCTGACCAATTTTCTAACATAACTGAAGAAGGCCTTGTGGTTATCTGTAGTGTCCCCGGTGAATTCCCTCTCAAAGTTGCCCATGGACGTTTGTATGAGAGAAAATAGCTCTTTACTAGTGCTGATCAGACATGCCTTCCCTTTATGGAATTATGCTCTGTCTTGCAGTTGCTTCCATCTTTTGTTATACAATCTGTCTATGGCTGGGGTCCACCAGACAGGATGCTTTCCCTTTGTGGAGAGTGTCTTGGTCTTATATGGGATTGCATGATCCATGCATTCTCGGAGATGTCCGTAGAAGTCATTTGTGAAGGAGTCAGCATTGTGGGTTGTGTCTTCCACTGGCCCAGTGGGCTTAAAGGATACCATCTCAGTGTTACGAAGTGTAAAGTTTGCATTTGAAATGTTATTTACTGTAGTCATTTGTGCTGGTGGTGGAGGTGGGATATGTATATCCAGGGCAATTAGTTTGTGGTCAGATCACAGTAGTTGATGATGTACCCCATACAGTACCTCGATACAAACCCCCAGAGTGAGGATGTGCTTTGGACCTGAATCAGTGTTCTGACTGCTGGGGTTTGGTAGTATGTCGTATGGAGTGTGCCAGGTACTGTTGCACAGTTGTTGGCTGAGCACTGATACCTGGACATTTACATGTGTATCCACCAATAGACAGACAGATGCCATATATGTGAGATATGTTGTATCACAACAGTCGAGTAGCATGTGTACTATGTGTGCCAAATTCTGCTGACATATTTTGCTGATATCATGTTATTTCCTTTTTCAGGACCACGGCTCACCAGCACAATCCAGCGTACTCTGAAGCTGAGGATGAGGAAATACACCAGAGCCTGGTGTGGGATTATGCAATACTCTTTTCCCGCACCAGCCAGAATCAGCAGGAGAGGGCTGCACTGTGGCAAGACCTGGTCCGTCGGGTAAATGACATAGGCATGCATAATAGGACATATGAGCAGGTACGACATCACTGCAGTGATTTAATCAGAAATGTCCATCAGCATGCGTTGGATATCCACAGGCAACAGGTTGCCACAGGTGGTGGGGTGGCTACACATCTCCCACTCACCAGACTGGAGGGACTACTCATAAGTGTTGTGGCTCCAGGCCGCCAACAACAACAACAGCAGCAGACCTGCATTATGATGGAGGCTGGAGCCACACAGCAGCAAGACTACGAGCGTGCAGGTAATATGCCATATGTATAGTTGACTGTTGTGTACACTGGTAGTTAATGCATGTGTGAGGTGTGTCCTTGGTTTGTAGCTGTCATCATAGTATTTAATGTGCAAGTGTGATATTCTCAATATCAGCAGCTGACCTGTGAAAGGCAACTGTTGTACTACTGACCTGTATCATACTCAGTAACAATGGCACAGTTGTGCCCACTGACATTAATTTCCTCACTTCTGCAGGTCCCTCCGGTGTAACAGCAATGCAGCTTATCCATGCTGGTGAGTGTGTATTAACAATACCTTTAATAGACTTGATAGTAATAGTAATATTAGGATCACTTAGTAGTGCTCTGTGTATGCATGCAGGTGTGTCTGTGTGTGTTGATATCTCGCATACTGAGTAGTGTGCAAGTGTGCAACTGTGTGCAAGTGTGCAACTGTGTGCATGTGTGCACATGTGCATGTGTGCATGTGTGCATGTGTGCACCTGTGCATGTGTGCATGTGTGCAGCTGTGCATGTGTACATGTGTGCATATGTGCACCTGTGCATGTGTGCATGTGTGCATGTGTGCATGCGTGCACCTGTGCACCTGTGCATGTGTGCATGTTTGCATGTGTGCACCTGTGCACGTGTGCATGTGTGCATGTGTGCACCTGTGCATGTGTGCATGTGTGCACCTGTGCATGTGTGCATGTGTGCATGTGTGCATCACTGGTAACATTGTGTAGACATTGTAAACTGCGTTTCCTGTTTCCCTCCCACAGGATCTGGTGCTGCTCTGGTGTCATGCACCAGGGAACCTGAATCAGGTGCCACAGGTACTGTTAATGATGACATCTGTGTCATGGCACAGGAAGGTGTGCCAAGGTCCATCATTGGTCAGCCAATTGACAGTACACAGCTGTCAACCCCATCAATGTGCACAGTCATCCTGCCAATACACCCTTTGTCACCAATGTTCCTAGGTAATGGACAGGATACAGTGGGCATTGACCAGGGTAATGTGGTATCTGTGGCACATGCTTCCCCACACAGCAACCATGGGCATGGCCCTGAGATGGTACCACACAGACAGATGTCCAGGGGTTCTCGTGGGAGCATCCGTGGGTGTACTGCCCCTGTCAGACATGCCCACAGAGCTCTTACAACCTCAGCTATGTTTCAGGCTGTCATGCAGGCACAGTCACGAACGGAACGGTACACCAGACAGGGTCTGAGGTAGCTGACAGCATGTCGCACAGCCATGACTGACAGTATGCGTGACATTGCGGCTGCCATCCGTAATTTCACCGATGTCATAGACAGACATTGTGGGGACATATTAAATCAGTTCCACAACTACATGTCCATGACCCAGGGCAATGGTGGACGGTTGAGGTGTCGACGTGGGCATATGCCAGCAACAGCAGCAGCTGGCAGTCGTCGCGGACGACAACAGGGCCATGGCCTCCCCCATAGTGCCAGCAGCAGCTCCAGCAATGCTGGGTCTGTGCTGTCATCAGACCACCCCAGGAGACCACATGCACGTGGCTCTGGACAGGCCCAACAGGGATCTGTGTCCAGTCAACGAACACCTGCTTCTGATGACAGTACCCAGTCTGGATTGGTACCAGATACGATCCGTAGCACCCCTGCAAGGCACAGGTACCATGTCCGTGGCCAGAGACACTGATCTGTATGACCTGGCAGGTACAGTCTGTGGCTGTCCACAAACACCGGTATATGGCAGCCATGAGGTGGAACTGTGTGCATCCATACACACATGCGAATTGACAACACCTAGGGCTACCGCATACACGCACACACTGCATCAACATTGCCCCACCTTGTACTGCTGTCCCTCACCAACACACATACACATACATGTCAATTGGTGGTATCAGTGGCATACTCAGGCATACCAAGTTCACACCCTGTGCATATGATGAAACTGTGCCACCTCCTGCAATCTGTAACATCAGTGCAGGTACAGGTTAACATGTTGCTGATGCACAGGGTGACTACATAGGCATGTAGTAATAGTATCATGTTGTTAACAGTACTGTGTGCTGATATAATTGTGGGTATATCCCAGCATACCTGATGCAGTTAGCGTATGATTGTCTTGTACTGTTTTCTACACCCATGGTAAGTACCATAGTGTATCATCTGCACATGTTTGCATACTGGTGGTAAGGATGTCAACAGAAGGCCACATACATAGGTAGCACTGGGGATAAGGTAATGAAAGTATTGATATGCAATGATGGACATATAAACTGCAAGTGGCATGTTGCCCACACTGGACTCTGCAATGCAGATGTTTGAGGATGTTGATATGTGTGCAGTACTACACGACTGGTACAGGACACACAGGAGCACCCTAGCACTGCAAGCTCACATCTCATACCATGCTAGACAGCCCTAACACACAAAACTAACTTTCACAGGAGGGAGAGTCCCCATAAATGTCAGGGATACTGTGGTGGCAGGACAGGTAGAATACATCCTACTAAGTATGGAACCACTGAATGAAGGCTCAGTGTCTGTTATTTGACATGTGTATTACTGCAGGTATGAGCACCTGGGTTTCCATCCGGTTATTGTACATCCTGACGGTACATGGTCTGTACACCTGTGTGCGCTGAGACTGGACCCTGGCCATCTGACCTGTGTATTTCCATGTACATGTGTATAGTGCCTGCATATTTGTACTGTGAACTACTGGAAGTGGTACAGCTTGTTTGTTGTACAATGGACTACATGCAGCCCTGCTTACTGTAGCTTTGTTTGCATGCATGTTTGCTTGCAGTTACCTTGGAGCACTGATCCCACCTGCAATGCATATTTACAGAGCTTCTGTGGACTCCTAGTGACATCTGCATAGCTTACTATATGTATGTCCATGTCTCACTTGACAGAACATCACTGTTTGTCCTGTTCACATGTATGTTGCCTCTGACACATTGCATATGACTTTCCTGGCATTTGACCACGTGAGCAGTCATATATGCCAGTGCTAACTAATCACAGGCACTACACCCTCCCATACTCACCTTCTGTACCTTATTCCCCATTGGCCCTATGTGATGTTAATCACCATGGCAATCACAATACTATGGTAGCATGTACAAAGATCACTTGTCAGTCACCTCTATGATACAGTTGTGGAATATGTGAGTCATGTGGCAATGTCACAGCTGCCGCATGTACACAGTCAACCCTCTCCCCTACACATGGACGTACACCACATGTATGAGATGCAACCACATAGCCAAACTGGGGACTAAGCACTCTGAACTCAGTACTGGCATAACCTGTCAGGTGGCATGAAATACTACAGTGACTACAATACCAGTCTGATGTAGACCTACACTGACAGCAATCCAAACACATGAACACACTGGGGCATTCGTGGAGCCTCAGAATAGCATCCTGCCTGAGCAGCAGACACCTCTGCAGCTGGCACACAGGCATACGATAAGCCAGAACACAGCACGTGCAACACATAGCACACAAATCCTGTGTGCCAAACAGTCACAGCCTGTACGGTTAGACAACACACCTGCTACAGTTGTGTTAGGTCCCTTTATTGTCCGGTACAGTGAGGTCCCGCTCACCAGGCTGGACGAGGTGAAGGTCACAGTGATATGCCCGTGGGGCACTATGGTCCACCACATAACACAAGCATACAGGTCAGTCAGAGGCATGGACACATATGACTCAGTCATTGTCCATGCCACTATGGCTGACCTGTGATGTACCTCCCTGGACTACATGATAGGGAACATAGAAGGGCTCTCTGAGTATGTGGCACAGGCTGGTATGACCCTGACCTTGGTTGGCATCATACCCTCACCAAGAATGCTGAAGTATTACTGAATGCTGATGAATTACTGTAGCTACAACACCCTAGCTGAAAGGTTCCTAGCATGTAGTCACTGCATTGCTATGGAACAATTTGTTACCACTCCCACAACAGGTGAAAACATGCAGCACCTGTTCATCAACATGTAGACTATATGCCCCAGACCAGATGTGTATCCCTCGCTGCTAGGATGATACCATATACAACTCACACTGTATATACACATACCACATTCAGCACCTGCACAGAAGACCACAGTCATAGTGTTATCCAGTGCAATTACCATGAATTCACATGTGGCAGGCGTCAGACATGGGAACTATTGAAGGTCACAGGTACATATGTGTATTTGGCACACACATACATCATTTGTGTCCATTGCCATTACTGGTTTAATCGATGTCATGCATTATTGTGAACAAAAACCCACACACATTGGGCATTCTGTGTGACAAAAACACACATGGCATGTGTGGAATTCAAAGCCATAACTAACTGTGCTATGACAGTAGTGAGAGATGCAGTAGCAGAGCATGCTATTTGCATTACTGGGAGATTTGCCCTCTCCTGCTGTACTTGTAGGGTGCTGACATCATCTCTGTGTAGAGATTGGAATATGCAGCAGCTGGTGTGTTGCACTGGTTGCCAAAGGGTCAGTTTTCTCACACATGTAATTGCACACACACACACAAACACACACACACACACACACACACACACACACACACACACACACACACACACACACACACACTTGTCATTTGCAGGAATCAAACCCCTACCTAACTATGTTATGAAACTCAAGATGGACGCATTAGCAGAGCACGCTTACTGGGATGTTTCCCTTCTCCTGCTGTACTTATAGGGTGTTGACATCATCAGTGTTTAGAAAGGGGAATGTGCATCCTGAAGTGTGTTCTCCTAGTTGCCAAAAGGGACATTTCCCTCACACAGAATTGCACACACACACTAACCCCCCCTCATCCAAACACATACACTTGCAAGATTCAAACCTCTACCTAACTATGACACTCAAAAGATATGCATTAGCGGAGCGCGCTATTCACATTACTAGAAGGTTTCCCTTCTCCTGCTGTACTTATAGGGTGCTGACATCATCAGTGTTTAGAAAGGGGAATGTGCATCCTGTAGTGTGTTCTCCTAGTTGCCAAAAGGGACATTTCCCTCACACAGAATTGCACACACACTTACCCCCCTCATCTAAACACACACACTTGCAGGATTCAATCCCCTACCTAACTATGTTACAACACTCAAGACGGACGCATCAGTGGAGCATGCTATTTGCATTACTGGGAGGTTTCCCTTCTCCTGCTGTACTTATAGGGTGCTGACATCATCAGTGTTTAGAAAGGGGAATGTGCATCCTGTAGTGTGTTCTCCTAGTTGCCAAAAGGGACATTTCCCTCACACAGAATTGCATACACATTAACCCCCTTCCCCCAAACACACACACTTGTAGGATTCAAACGACTACCTAACTATGTTATGACACTCAAGATGGACGCATTAGCGGAGCGCGCTATTCGCATTACTGGGAGGTTGCTCTTCTCCTGCTGTACTTATAGGGTGCTGACATCATCAGTGTTTAGAAAGGGGAATGTGCATCCTGTAGTGTGTTCTCCTAGTTGCCAAAAGGGACATTTCCCTCAAACATAATTGCACACACACTAACCCCCTTCATCCAAACACACACACTTGCAAGATTCAAACCCCCTATCTAATTATGTTATGACACTCAAGATGGACGCATCAACAGAGCACGCTATTCACGTTACTTGGAGGTTTTTCTTCTGCTGTACTTATAGGATGCTGACATCATCAGTGTTTAGAAAGGGGAATGTGCATCCTGTAGTGTGTTCTCCTAGTTGCCAAAAGGGACATTTCCCTCACACAGAATTGCACACACACTAACCCCCCTCATTCAAACACACACACTTGCCATTTTCAGGATTCAATCCCCTATCTAACTATGTTATGACACTCAAGACGGACGCATCAGCGGAGAATGCTATTCGCATTACTGGGAGGTTTCCCTTCTCCTGCTGTACTTATAGGGTGCTGACATCATCAGTGTTTAGAAAGGGGAATGTGCATCCTGTAGTGTTTTCTCCTAGTTGCCGAAAGGGACATTTCCCTCACACAGAATTGCATACACACTAACCCCCCTCCCCCAAACACACACACTTGCCATTTGCAGGATTCAAACTACTACCTTACTAGGTTATGACACTCAAGACGGATGCATTAGCGGAGTGCGCTATTCACATTACTACGAGGTTGTTCTTCTCCTGCTTTACTTATTGGGTGCTGACATCATCAGTGTTTAGAAAGGGGAATGTGCATCCTGTAGTGTGTTCTCCTAGTTGCCAAAAGGGACATTTCCCTCACACAGAATTGCACACACACTAACCCCCTCACCCAAACTTGCTGGATTCAAACCCCTATTTAAGTATGTTATGACACTCAAGACGGATGCATTAGCGGAGCGCGCTATTCACATTACCAGGAGGTTTTTTTTCTCCTGCTGTACTTATAGGGTGCTGACATCATCAGTGTTTAGAAAAGGGAATGTGCATCCTGTAGTGTGTTTTCCTAGTTGCCAAAAGGGACATTTCTCTCACACAGAATTGCACACACACCAACCCCGCTCACCCACACACACTGAGCATTTGCAGGATTCAAACCTCTACCTAACTATATTATGACACTTGAAGGAAACGCATTAGCAAAGTGCACTATCCAAATTACTGGGCATCTGTTTTGCACCTGCAGTATTTATAGGGTGCTGACATCATTATTTATACAGAGGTATGTACATCTATTACTACCTGTCAGGTGGGGGATATCATATATATGCATTTGCAGCCACCTACTTCAGGGTCCGATATGCACATCAGCACTGGCAGGTTATGTTTTATACCATGCTTCGTGACCACAGGACCTGTAACACACAACACAACCAGTTCAGACCATCCCTCCCACATAGATATGAAGGTGTTCACATACACCATTCCAGTTGTTAACGTCAGGTACAGGTATATTGTGTGTGGGAACTACTCAGGCCTCTACAACATTACCCTACAGCCACTACAATTTGTGAGTCCATGTGCTATGGCAGGACCACTCACCACAGCCACAAGGGGGAATACATATTGCACCTGACCATCTGCAACATGGGTACTCACTGTTCCACACCAGAGGTAGACCACCAGTGTTGATATCTGACCATACCCACCTTTCCCTGGACATCCATATCCCATCCCCACCCTCAGGCAAGGTTGTCACTGCAAACAAAGTGTATTTATCAAAATCAGACTTTGCACTTGTGAAGACTGGGGTGGAAGACTTCAAAGGACCCATGCTGCGGGAGTATACAGGCCACTCTGCATAATCCTTGACAATTGCATTCTATGAGCATGTGGAAGGTTTGCATTGATCATGCTATCCCAAATATACCCATGACTCCTCCACAATAGGACACCCTGTCAGGTGTACACCAGCCATATATGAGCTGTCCAACAGACGGAGTGAGCTAATACATTGCAGAGCAGTAGCCCACAGAGGGAGGACATCTCTGAACAGTACTGGCACGACACTTCAATCCCTCATAATCATCACGACAACTTGTTGACAGTGAAATTGTCCAGACACTGCGGATAAGGCTCCCCTCAGTCTGTTATTGACACCCACTTACTGTTAGAAGTCCTCACCAACCCTCTTCCAGCACACACCAACAACATGGATGTGGCATAGCAAATTCAACCCCTGGGATCTCCACTGTATCCCTGCTTGATGGAGGCACAGCACACTAGCCTCAAATGGTGCCTTATGTGACCTACTTTACAGTGGCACAGTAGCCTACTGTACTGGGGATGCAGACGCCAAGCACACTCTGGCTAAGCTTTCATTCCCTAGGGCAAACAGCCTAGTATTGACCTCTACACCCATATGTTTAATTGTCAGATGCACAATATTTGTTGCTGATGGACTGTTTGCAGGTCTCTATTGCCATAGCATTCCCTGTTTCTATGAACAACTTGTGTATCTGTGGAAGATGTTTGAATATGAGAGGGATCCACTATATCACTTATGTCTCTGTAGTCATTTAACTGTGTGCACTGGGCAGATTACTGTAATGTGATTGGTTCCTGGAATAACACGTACAAATACCAGATATGTGTGGCCAACTGCTAAACTGAGATATGGCCTAAGTGTGTGAGCATGCCCAGTTCAGCCTTTCCATGGCATGTTGTCTGACATATGTCTCATTTATCAAAGTGTGCGAGCATGCCCAGTGTGAGCTTTCCATATGTTGAACTCTGCAGTCCACCACATTTGTGGATGAGTGTGAACTTCAACAATATCTCACGTTTATGGTTGTGTGTTGGGTGTCATGTTGTGTACTTACTGGCCAACTGCTTCGTGTCTGAACACAACAGGGATTATACTGTGCCTGCAGGGTTTGCATGGGATACTTTGCATACAGTTGTCAACATCCTTTCATACTGACCTAACACTGTAGTACCATATAGTGTACTGGTTCAGTACTTTCACTGTGGTGGACAGTATCCTGGGCTTTAGTCCTATCACTGCTATAAATTTTCATAGTGAGCACAACAGACTGTTTAGGGGCCAGTTGTGTACATATGACCATGTCGCATTATGTTCAGATATGGACTACTTAAACCAGGCTTGTCCAACATTGGTAGTGTATTCCACAACATAGGTGGACATTGGCAAACACTAGCGATGTGCCCTAGGCCATTTCTAATGCTAGTCAGAGAGTGTGTTTGTCCTTCGACACACATTGTAACTGGAGTCTGCCATGACATATGTCATGGTTAGTATACTGTGCCTCCATCTACCTGTGACATAACAGTGATACCCAGGGTAAACCTACCATCTCCCATCCACTCATCAAGATTCCTCTTGAGGAGAGTCGATGGGTGACTCTCTGGCTAACCTGTACTGGGAGTTTACTCAAGAGTGGGGGTGTCTTCTATGTTATGGATCATTCAGTACAGCTTGTCTTATGTATGTCAGTGCTGGGGTTCAGCTCTCTCATGTGCATAGCTCACTGCCATTCAGATTGTACAAGGTGCAGCATGTTCATTGATTCCAGCTTGGACATGGCTTTATACATCAGGCACAGCTTGCCTCTGGGTGGGCAGTATGGCAGGGTGTGGAGCTGCAGTTTGTTTAATCAGGCAACACATGGCATCTGTTCAAGCTCTTTGATACTTCTGGTGAGGTACTTTTGGGGTCTTTCCAGTTGATGGAGGTGTCTGCTGAGGTACATCCCACAGGGGCCATTGTAGTCAATTGTGACGCTGATGAAGGATGACTGCAGAGCCACAATGACCTCCCCTGATCTAGATCTCACTACCTTCATGATTAGGTGGGTATATGGTATGTTTCTGTAACCACTACAGACACATGCTTGTCCAATGCAAGATATCTATCAACTTGTGTCCCCAGGTCTCTTATTACATCTTAAGTACTTAATGGGTTAACACCTATGTGGTAATTGGTGGGCACTTACTGTATATCCACAGGGGTTGACTATACACTTTTCTGCAATTAGCTTGCTGACATGGCTATGGCACCAGTTGTCTGTTTCTATGTGGCCCTTTTGTGGGATGCTTGTGTCAGCTGGAGGGTCAGATATGGTGGCCAGTTTGTAGTCCTCTGCATACTTGTTCAGACACAGTCCTTCCATGTTGGCCTGTAACTATGGGACATATATACCAAACAAGGGTGGTCCCAGGACCGTGCCTTGTGGGATGCCAGTTGTATCTGGTTTGTAGTCTGACATGGCTGCAGCATTTCTGACCATGTCAGTTCTGTCCTTGGTCTGGTTTGCAACCCCTCTACTGACATAGGGGTTCATATTTAAGCTGGTGAGCTTATCTATAATGAACACGTGGGGTATTGTATGGAAACCTTTTGCAAGGTCCAGCTAGGCTGTGTGGACCACATTCCCCTCATCAATGACCTTAATGACTGTTTCAAATGAGTCAAACATGTTTAAGGGGCAGGATTTGCACTTAAGAAAGCCACACTGGGTAGGGTCCAGTGTCAGTAGGTCCCCAATATCTTTATATCTGAGGTACATGCTGATCCTTTCCATAGCTTTGCAGACCAAGCTTGTCAGCATTCTGGGGTGGTAGTTTGCAGTATCCATTCAGGCAACACCTTTGTGGAGAAGGACCACTGTTGTTGTACACTGCTCTTTGTGTACATATCCTGTGGTAAGGCTAACATTGAGCAGTAGTGTTATTTGGCATTCCATTCTTCTTGGAGTCCATGTTGGACTCAGCCCAGGACACCATCTCATACCATTGATGCTGTGTGTTTTGCTTTGTAGATGCTGGCTGTTACCACAGCATCTGCAATGTCAGGGGGCCAGCACTCTGCTGTGATAGATATTTTGCATTTGGGGGGGGGGGGTTGCACTGCACCTGTCAGGTTGGATGTTGGCAATATGTGTGTGTGTTTGGTATGTTGTTTGTAATATTTGAGTGATTCAGAGCATATATGTGAATTCCCAACAAGGTTCCTACCATCAGTTAAGAAAGCCTTGTGATTATCCTTAGTGTCCTGTACAATTTGTATCTTCATAGGTTCATACTAGGCTATCCACCCTAGGGCATTTCTAAGCCTAGCCAGAGTGTGTGTGGCTTTTTCCACCCCTTGCTATGTGAATATTATGGCCATTTATGATTTACTTTACTGTGCCTCTGTCTGGATGTGACACAGTGAAGACCCCCAGTGTACATCTACGATCATCCATCCACTTGGCAGGATTCCTGTTGAAGAGAGTCAGTGAGGGGCTCTGCCTAACATGGAGTGGGATTCCGTTCCAGGGTGTAGGGAGCTTCTGGGTTATGTATCTGTCCCTCCAGCACATCCTATTTCATTACGTGTTGAGGTTGACATCTCTCTCTCACAGCTCCGATGGATTTGGGTTTTCTGGGGTGGAGCATGTCCATTACTCCTGTGTTGGACATGGCCTTGTACAACAGGCATGCAATGCCTCTGCGTAGGCAGTATGTGACTGCATACAGCTGGGGTGTCTACAGCCAGGCAGCATATGACAAATATTTGAGACCCTTTATCCTCTTGGTGAGGTACCTTTGAGGTCTTTCTAACTGCTGCAGGTGTCGGGTAAGGTACATCCCAAATGAAGCATTGTACTAGATTATGGGTCTGATAAGTGAACAGTATAGGGGCACAATGACCTCTGCTGACGTAGATGTGAATCCTTTCATGATACGGTGTCCAATATAGACAGTCTTCCTAGCCACCTTGGCAATGTGAGTGTCACATGACAGGTTACTGTCCACATGTGTCCCTAGATCCCTGATTACTCCTTCCATGCATAATAGATTACCACCTATGTGGTAATTTGTGAGTACCTTGTTTGGTATTTGGTGAGACATTCATACTGTCCAGTGTCTTCAGGACGGCTGAGTGGGGTTCCTGTGTGTGAGAGTGTAGTCTGTAGCATGCTACAGACTGTACAGCAGTTTTGCCTACAGTTAGTTGCATATGGGTGGTCTCCAATGCTTTGTGCATTGTCAGTTACCTGGACGTGTGGGTGTCTGTGCTGAATATGGATACTCCCCCTCCTTTTATGTTTTGGTCCAGGTTTTGGGGCCATAACGCATGATATGAGGTATAACCTGGTAGTGCTGGTGTGCTGTCAGGAGCCTTGCTGCAGGTTTCTGCCACTGCACAGACATCGATGTTCTCCATACTGGGGAGGGCCTCGGGAGCATGCATGTTGAGGTTTACACATCTGGCATTGGGCAGCATTACCCTTATGTTTCTTTCCAGTTATGTTTTCTAGGGAGGTGGGTTAGTCTTTTCAGCCTTGCCTATGAAAGGCTCTATGGAGGTGGCAAGAGCCTTATCCAATATCCAGATGTCCAGGGGTAACAGGTGCAAGCCATCCCTGGCACAGCAGTGTGGCTTGTCAAGCATGACATCCCAAGCAGACAGACATTGGATCCCCTTGGAATGACACCAGTAATTGTGCCACTTGTTAAAGCTGATCATTCTGTGTTTGTACTGTGGCATCATTCGTGGTGAGGGTAGGATGCTGCACACAGTCAGTGTCATACCGGCCTGGACTACATAATCGGAGAGCTCATCTATGTCTCTTTTCATGTAGTCTGGGGAGGTACATCTCAGGTCATTCACGCCAGCATGGACAATGACTGCATCATATTTATACTTGCTTTGGGGTGACCTGTGTACTTGTGTTATGTGGCGTACTGTAGCAGCCTAAAGGCAGCTTATTGTACCCTTTCCCTTGTTCAGTCTGGTGAGCATGACAGCAGTGTGTCTGACTATGGAGTCACCTATTACAACTGTATCAGGCATGTTGTTTCTCCTTCTGGCCTGTGACTGTTTGGCACACCAGCTTTGTGTACTATGTGTTGCATGTGCTATGTTTGGAGGTAGTGGTTGCTTGGGTGTCTGCTTTGGAGGCCTCTGTTGATGTGGTGTGTTTGTAATTAGGGCCTCCGGGAATGTTTTTCTGTGTTTATGTCTTTGGTTTGCAGTTGTGATAGGTCTATGTGAGACTGGGTTTGTGGTGTGTGTGTGGTTACCTTCTCGTCCTGACTAGTTTTGACAGTACTGAGTTGAGAGAGCTCAGCCTCCAGTTTGGATAATTGGTTGCATCTGTCACATATATTTGTATTTCTTGGGGGGAGGTGAGGGTTGTCTGTGTACATGGGGCAGGTGTAACATTGCCTCAAGATTCACAGATTCAACTTGTTGTAGCTGGCCTTAGTAGATTGTATGAGTGGACATATTTTATTGCCATACTACTGATCAGTGATTACTTCCCTTTTTATGTTTGCTCTATCATGTAGTATCTTCCTCATTCTCTTGCATGGTTTGGTAATGGCTGGAGTCCACCATGCCAGATGCCTGCGTGTATGGCATTGTGTCTTGGTTTTATTTTGGATTGCATATTCCATGCATTCCTGGCAGTGTTCATGGAATGCCTGTATAACAGGTTCTGAGGTGTGGCCCATATTTTGCACCTGCGCAGGGCCTTTAATGGATTCCACATCAGTTTGGTGGAATGCAACTTTTGCTTTACACATGTTTTTCACTGTGGTTTTCTGGCCAGGGACTGTGGTCAGTATGTGTATATCCGGTGTGATTACTCTATGGTCTGGTTTTACCAGTGAGGGATACACTTCTCATCTTGCCATCCAGTACCCATGTTGCTGATTATCACATCCAGTATGCTTACCCCTCTTGTGGGAGTGGTACGTTGTTCCTGGGCATTTTGGTTTATGGATTCTAGGCACTTTTGTCCTACAGTGTTGGAGCTAGAATAATGCTCCCAGTCTATATTTGGGTATTTTCAGTCACCCAATATAATGTGGTTTGGAGGGCTTGATATATTCATGTATTCCAACATAGGCCAAGTGCAGTTCCAGGTGTTAGGACAGTAGTCTGTAGCAGGCTATAAACTGGGAGGCAGTTTTAGCCACTGTTACTTGACCATGGCTAGTCCATGCTGCTTCTTGTTGTGGTACCAACATGGGGGTGTGGTTATCCTTGACAATTATTGCTAGTCACCCTCCTTTTGTAGCTTGTTCCATGTTTTGAGGCTGTACAGCACAGTATGAGGTGTAACCTGGTAGTGTTAGGGTGCTGTTGTGAGCCTTGACCCGGTTTTCTGTTACAGGACAGATATCAACATTCTCCATACTGGGGGAGTTTAGACTGCATGCATCTTGTTGTTTAGACTTCTGGCATTGGGTAGCATTACATCTAGGTTGTTATCCCTTGTGATACCTATGGAGGTGGGTTTGGGTTTTGAGCCTTATCTATTCAAGGCATGCTGTGGGTAACAACAGCCTTTGCCAGTATTCATATGGCCAGGACTGATAGGTGCACGCCACCCCTAGCAGGTGGAGCATCATGTCATGCTCAGCATGTCATACCAGGCTGGCACACATTGGATCTCCTTTGACTAACAGCAATACTTCAGCCAGTTATTGCAATTGATCATCTCATCGTCATATTGTGGCATCATGCTTGGTGAGGGTAGGATGTTAGTCAGGGTCATCAAGTTTGCATATACTACATGGTGTTACATTGCTTAACACATGGCATTCATGCCTCAGGTGGTGCTGCAGGACTGCCTCTGTCGGATGCACATACTACACTCCCTGTACATGTTTGAGAGCAGGTTATGTCATTTTAGGCATCCCAGTTATTATATGAGTGAGTCAGAGAGGGGTATCATTCTCAGGGTTCCTACTGAGCCAGTGTATATGCTATGCGTTGCCTCTTTGCCAAGGCCAGGGCATACTGGGCACACCTCCTTTTGCCTACTGGGGCAGGCTCAGGTTGTTCCTCCTCCGAGTCACGCTCTGCCTGTGATGGCCTTTGCAATGGTGGGGGGCTGTTTGGCCCGGCCCTATGCTGGTCCTGCTGCAGCTGTTTTCGCAAGATCATATTATGTAGCATGGCACATACCATGACAATTTGGGTACATGTAGTTGGTGAGTACTGCAAGGCTCCACCAGATGTGTCCAGACACCGGAACCGTGACTTCAGCAGCCCAAACACACGCTCTATTACATTACGTGTTTGTGCGTGTGCCTCATTATGGCGTTCCTGTTCAGGTGTGTGTGCGTTTCTGATGGGTGTCATCAGCCATGGCTCCAGTGCATAACCTGCATCCCCCACTAGGTGTCCATGTGGGATGTCCCCATTGGCAAATGTCTGGTACAGCTGTGTCAAATGCCAGATATGGGAATCATGGTAGCTCCCAGGGCAGCCAGCACACACATTCATTATTATGCCCTGGGCATCACACACGACATGGCAGTTGATGGAGGGGAAGCCCTTGCGGTTAATGTAGGCCCTACCCCGCTCACCGGCTGGTGCTTTGATGCGTATGTGCGTGCAGTCTATTGCACCCACTACCTCAGGGTATTTCGCTATTTGCTGGAAGAGATGCATATTGCTGGCCAATACCTCACGGGCATTGGGGAAATATACATGATTACCGACATGTGCTGACATGGCATCCAGGAACTGGTGCAGTACCCTGGAGGCTGATGCCTGTGATATCCCCATCATATCACCAGTTGGTCTCTGGAAGGTACCTGTTGCTAGTATTCTTAGGCCAACACATACCTTGGTTTCCACTGGGATGGGTTCCCCTCTGTTGGTTCTGTGTGTGAGGCATGGCCTGCACAGCTCAACAATTTGCTGCAGGAGGTCTCTATCCACTCTATAGCGCTCCACTATCTCCAGCTCATGTAACCCGTGGTAGGTGACCCTGGGCCTGTACACTCTTCTCCGTCTCATCACTGTGGATTGTCTGGCACCATTTGCATTGTCACCACCCTCAGCAAGTAGCCTATGTCTCCTTATGACAGCTATGGCAGCCCCTAGCATTTCTGCTCTGAGTTCAGCTTTTTCAGTTTTCACTTCTAATAGCTTACTCCTGTCTTGCAGTGTCTCTTGAGAGAAACATCCTGCACTGCTGTTTGCAGAGTTTTAAGTGCTTGGCTGGGCTACTATTCTGCCTGTGTAATTGCCTGCTTCTAATTGTTTTCACTTGCTAGCTCCAGCAGTATTCCCTGCTAGCTTCCTACTAATTCTGTTGCTTCCTGTTTCCTTTCTGTTTCCTCAGGGGGGAGCAACGCGCATACCAGCAGAAACACGCTCACAGTGGCTTACATGCGCGCACACATGCTTACATGGTTTAGAATCGTCTTATTCAGGTTAAAACACGCGCACACCAGCGCAAACAGTCTTACAAGTCTGCCAACAGGCTCCCACATGCTCAGTCTGCCTTACACGCGCGCACACTGCCCTACTCGCACCTCATGGCGCGCACACGTGAGCATGCACGCCCAGCAAGAAACTTTGGTGTAAGCAACAGTGTACACCTTCCATTTCTTGACGTTCCCATGCTTATCTCGTGGCACTCCTCTTTCCATGATATGTGTATGACATCTGTCATGTAATACTGACCTCCAATGAACTGCATTTCTTTCTGCCATTCCCCCCTGTGATGTCACATATCTCCTACTCTATTCCTCCCCCTTATGTATCTCTTACACTACTCAGAATGTGCTCATTTGCTATGTGACAGTGGAATTCAGTATCCTAACACTCACTTACATCAGATTGCCTACTAATGCTTAGTTACATGTCTTAGACTCAGCTTCCCCCCTTAGCAACCACTAAACGGTGGCCATGTTGTTTTTGGTCTGCTGGTCCCTGCATTGTAAATCCATGTATTGCATAAAACCCACATTTGTGGGTTTATAACCTTCATTTTTATGTTTTATATAGCGCAGCCCGTTTGCGTGGGGCTGAGCTGCGTTTAAATTATTTATTTCTCATATTTGCATCAGAGTACCTTGCCAATGGCCACATATTTGGCCATTGGCATGCTGCCTGACACATATGCACCCTTTATTTGGAGCTGGCATGGCTCCATTGTGTTATTTGCAGAAACGTACTCAGTTGTCAACTGAGTACATTTCTGCAGCTAAAACGGCTCTTACACGGGCTGCTTTGGGCTGCCTGGCTCACTAATCTACCTCATTTGCATGCCTTTCAGCTGCAAGTGAGGTGATTAGCATATCCACGCCCTCTCCGTGTAAGAGATGTTTTAGCTGGTCTCTTACACGGAATTTCGGGCTGTTCCTGGATCGCAAGGGCTGCATAGAGTCTTACGCTACTCTTAGACTCTGTGCAAGCCTTCGTGAATCCTGCCCATAGTATTTCAGGAAAAAAAACAGATATACCATTTCAGGAAAATGGACAACACTTGAGTTAATCATTAAAATTGCTTACCCAGCAATTACAGCATCTTGCGTATAGAGATGCACAAACTCATAAAATACTAGGATTTGCAATCAGAAATGAGGAGACTATGGAAGAAAGATTTTTGGACAGTCTCAATAGTAGTAAGAGTGACAGGACTAGTAAAAAAGAATTTATAATCATACTTATAGGATACAGATGCATGTAACCTCATATGAACTGCAGAAGAAGGCAATTCTGCCAACTTTGCATGTGCTGAGAAGAGCACTCTTGTCTAACATCAAATACTGAACCAATCCAGATTTCAATAACTTCAGTCATGCCTTGACTTACAAATGGGGTCTGTTCCCATCAAGGTATGTAAAAAACTAATATTAAGAAAGAATCATATGTATATAGAAATCAAATTTTATATATTGCAATCATCTCACCCTTTTCTAAGTATTTCAAAATGTGCACATTCTCAGATCAATACATTTTTACTAAACATCAGTGTCTTAGCTCCCATGCAACATATTTTTTGATATTACCCCTGACTTTACTGCAGCAAGAGATGGCACTAATATCATTCCTAAACACTATCGACCTAAAGGAAATGAAGGTATTCTTGTTTCCTTTCTGTTTTCTTGACCTCAGTAAAGCCTTTGACATCTCATCAATTACTACTCAACAGACTCTCTGACTTAGATATAAATCCTATTATTTGTCCTGATTTACAGCAACCTTACTGACAGAACAGTGTGTCAAACTGCAGGATGGCTAAGCTACAATCTTACTAGATCAGATAGGTATCCTACAGGTTTCAGTCTTCGGTCCCGTACATTTCAACTTGTTTATTAATAATTAATACCAAGAAATAAGTTATATCATCAAATTCAAAATGCAAATGACTCAACTCTCACATGGTCTGCCCTGACATCAGACAGCTACAATCTATCACTTAAGAATCCTTCAGTTTCATAGAACCATGAATCAATCAATCAAAACTGCTTCAAAATCCTAATAAATCCAAATTAATCCTGTTTTCTTTCAACTATTCAGGTAGCAAGAAATAGAGACTTAAGCATCCCCTCCCGCAGTGTTGAGTTATTCTCATACTCCAAATTTCTTTGAGTCATCCTTGAAAAAAGCATGAGACATGACTTAAACATTCAAAGTATTCCCAAACAAAAAAAAAAAACATAGAAACTGGGTGCATTGTACAGAGTTCAACCTTTTTTAATGGAACATGCTTTTACACTTACAGCTCACTTAATATTACCTGATCTGCTCTATGCATATCCCATATTCAGAAATCTACGAACAATCCAAATTAATAAAACTGAGCAAGGTAGACAAGTTTACTACCTGTTCCCTAACTAGAAGCCACCAGTGTATCTCTCCAACGAAAGTCAATCGGCATGATTTCAGAATGTACTCACGCATGTAATTGATAATAGCCTAAAATATTGTATCAGCCATCCAATGTATCAGAGCCAATCATATACAATGGTATTGCCTAACCAAAAGATTAAGCTCCAAAGAACAAAATCTTGACCTCATAGAGAAATTGCATATGTCAAATGGAGATGCTCTCTTCTCAGCATATTATCCTAGCTATGGAACAACTTACCCACTGATATTAAATGAGATATACATTTCTACATCTTAACAAAAAACAAAAAATAAAATAAATAAATAAATAAAAACCTTATAATACATTTCCTAAAAATGGAAGGTTTTAAGTGAGACTGTTTGATCGGTCAGAGGGGTATTTGCTTTGTTTTGTCACTTTTCTCTGTCTCTATAAGTTTGGCACATTTGCATAGCATTTGGTTCATTTTCACAGAGCTTACAAACAGAGTCCACACCATTGTTTCCTGAGTGTTTAGATTGTATTAAGTGCCATCTTACAAACATAAGCACTTTAAATTGATTTTTGGCACTTTTATGCATAGTACTACAGCTGTATTTTGTTGACCTTTTTCTCCATTTTATCTTTCTAAAGTGCCACTGCTTTTCACTGGCCTTACAGATGGTTTCTCTGCATAGTAGTTTTAAAAATGCCTTTGTTTAATTGTTCTGTTATAGTTCACTTTGGGATAACTGTGGTGTGGTTTTACATTAAGAAAGCCTGGGACTGCATTTCTAGTGGTATTTCTAGTGGCAGTAGAAGGTAGCCGGGACTGCCTGAGTTGGGAATTACTCAGGAAGGCTTCAAGTGAGACTGCTTGATTGGTCAGAGGGCTATTTGTTTTTTTTTTTTTTTAGTCAGTCTTCTCTACCTCTATAAATATGGCATGGTTATCTGGTTATCAGTGTCCTAAATATATATATATATATATATATATATATATATATATATATATATATATATATAACTGATAGTTTTCCTGTTTGGCATCTACTTCTCTGACATCAAGTTTTGCATCAAGGGCCTCTGGCTGATAAAGCTTTGCAGATGATTGCAAATTGGGTGCCGTCACTGAATTCCAACAAGACACAAATATCCTCCAAGAAAGCCTAACACAGACTAATAACTGGTGTTAGAGTCATGATCTAAAACTCGGTGCCCCAAAATACAGCATAGTATCTTTCAGAAAGACAGCCACCACAGCAAACTACTACATTAACAATACATCCTTAAGAGTAGACTCCATAGCCAGGGATTTGGGAATGTGGAGACAGTGATTTGACATTTAGCAATCATGTGTCTACTGTAGTAAGGAAATTATTTTATGTTGCACGACTTATCTAGATCCAAACATGTCATCAATCTGTTGCACTCTGCTCTCATAAGACCTGTACAGTGCCACCTTTAATATGTACCTGGCCAGGCATATAAGATAATTAGTGTGTCCACAGAGATTTCTCACAAAAAGAATGCATGATGTGGAAAACAAATCATATCTAGACTACCTGAAAGCCTTGTCCTTAAATGTGATCTCCTACAGACTACTGCGAAGTGAGCTATGACTGGTCTGCAAAGCATCCTCCTATCCAGCCATAATGAACCCACTGGAATATCTGTAAAACAAATAGCATCAGGAACACTCGATCCAGGGACCTAAACCTTGATTGCAACATAAGTTGGATATGCTGAAGAGACATGTATGCATCTCAGTGGCTCCCCTTTGTCTGAAATAGGCTTCCCATCTATGTAAAGCAAAGTTCATCCTTGCACTTATTCAAGAAAAATTAGATAAGTGGATAGGTAACCATAAACATACCCTGGTCTGTCACTTATGTCTCTATTAGAGAGAAGAACCTTGTAAATGCTTGGGAACCCATCCCCAGGTATGTAGATATATGTATATTTCTAGAAACCCTTGGAAAACCAATACCTAGCAAATTTTATTGGGAAGTGTAACTACGCTTACAAAGACCTCTTGGGTCAGTAGTCTAGTATACTGCTATGGTACTATGATACTTTGATACTATGATGCTATATGATTCCGTCCCAGACTGTTGTGCATACAATGCTGAAAATATCAGGAGCTAAAAGTTGTATAATAAACATCAATTGAAACCCTCTCATAAATGGAGGCTTATTTATGTAGTATAGCATACTATCAGTGTTCTGTCTCATTAACTTCAATAATTGTGCATCTTCTTTATTTAGAATTATTTGCTGTGATACTTATGAGTTGTAAAATGTTGCTTTTTGTTGTAATGCCTCTACTTTGTATTTTAACCCATTACATTGCATCTAGTTTTCTTTCATAGGATCATAGCATCATAGGAAGTTACTAGGCTATTGGCCCTGAGGCCCTTACAAGCTTACCCAAGAATTTAGCCTATGTTCCAACAAGACAGCACCCGATGCCCCTGTTCAGCAGGGACACAGGTGTGTATTTTCTGTTCCCCATCCAGTTATCCATATCCAGGTTGCACTTAAAAAGGGTTCATGAGGTACTCTGCTTGACGTGGAAAGGGAGTCTACTCCACAGAAGAAGGAGTCTCTGAGACAAAAATCTGTCCTGCCAACAAGTCCTATTGACATCACAGACCAGGTTGAGGTCACGTGTGTGGATTACTCCAGTGGAGCTAGACTTGCGGATATGCAGCAGTCCCATCAAGGTGGGGTCTGAGATTGCTTTGTATGCCAGTCAGAGGTCACCTCTAAGGAATCTGTATGAGACTGAGTAGAGGGACAAAGCTTTTAGCCTATCTGTGTAGGGTAGATGTTTGAGGCCTTGGATTCTGCTGGTGAGGAACCTATGTGGTCTCTCCAGCTGCTGCATGTGCTTTGTGAGGTACATGCAGAAGGGGCATTATACTCAATAATGGGTCTTATAAGGGAAGAATACAGGTATGTTATGACCTCCTTGTCCCTGGATGAGATACTCTTACTAATGGGGTGGGTCATGTAGAAAGCTTTCCATACAACGGAGGCAATATGGCGGTCAAAAGTCAGTTTGCTATCAATCTGGGTGCCCAAGTCCATCACAACTGATTGTGTGCTTATGAACTTGTTATTAATGTGATAATTTGTGTGGACATCACTATCCCCAAATGGGATGATGATGCATTTTTTTGGCATTCAGTTTGAGTCCATGTTTCTGGCACCAGTCATTTGTTTGGTTGAGACCCTCTTGTAGGATGCCTACATCACTAGGGGATTTGATGACAGCACCCAGCTTGCTGTCATTAGCTAATTTGGTCAGCCATAGCCCACTGGTTTTGGTGTGCACCTCAGAAAAGTATATCCCAAGCAACAGAGGCCCCAAGACCGATTCCTGGGGTACACTGCTCATTACGGGTCTACTGCTTGAGGTGGCTTCCCCTATTTTGACCAGGTGGGTTCTGTCAGTGAGCCAGTTTGATACCTATCTGGTAACATATGGATTGATGCCTAGCTGAGAGAGTTTATATATTATACCCAAGCGCAGAATATTATCGAAGGCTTTGGCCAGGTGAAGGAAGGTGGTGTGCACTGTCTTCCCCTTGTCCATGGCTTTGGTGACTGTCTCAAAGAAGTCAACCAACTTTAACAGGCATGACCTCCCCTTGATGAGACTAAACTATGTGGGATCAAGTGTTTGGAGGTTGCCAATGTCCTTGTTAGTGAGGTCCATGGTAATCCATTCCATGGCCTTGCAGATCAGGCTATTTGGGCTGATCGATCTATAATTTCCTGGATCAGTGGATGCTTCACTTTTGTGCAAAGGAATGACAGTGGCTGTCCTCCACTCGGCTGGGAAAAAGCTGGTATGCAGGCTTTGGTTGAATAGGGTGCCTAATGGTGCTGCAATTTCCTGCCTGAGTTCATGTAAGATGCAGCCTGGGATATTATCGGGTCCCATGGAGGCTGCATTTTTTGCCTTTGAGAGGGCAGTGATGACTTGCTCCCTAGAGATAAGTGGAGACTGGCAGGTGCTGGGGATGTCCTGATTTACTGATGAGGAGGACAGAGAGGTAAAGTTTTTACTGAACCTGTCTGCCAGTAGGTTGGCAATATCTATGGCATTTGTGTATGTGGTATCCTTGAACAGCAGTTCTGGGCAGATCTGAGTGCTTCCTCTGAGATTGTAGACAGATATGAAGAAGGCCTTATGATTGTCTTTAGTAGATGTGGCCAGTTTGGACTCGAAGTTTACTTAGGAGGATTTCACTAGTGATCTTATTTGCTTGTTCAGGCTAAGGAAAGATTGCTTCGAATTAGGCACCTACTCCTTCTTTGTTCTGGACAGCAATTTTTTTTTCTTTTATTATAAAGTTTATTTACTGCAGATGTCCACCAGACAGGCTTACTCTTCCTTGAGGAGGAGGATTTTGTCCTGTTTAGTATTCCTGATTCCATGAAACTATATAAATGCTCATATAGTACTTTGGTATAGGTTTGGACATATGTGCCAGTTCCTATGGAGGTGGAGCTTTTGAGAACTTTTTTTTGTTTGACCCTAGCTGGGGGTGGGGGGTGGGGGTCGGGGGAGATGATGACTTTGAAAGTGTTCACTTTGTGGTGGGATCTTACCAGGGAGGATGACACTAAAGGGATGCTGCAGCAGCTACTCATGTTGGTTAATACCAAATCCAAGATATTATCACCTCTTGTGGGGGTGTTAACCAGCAGGTCCAAGGAATTTGTATTAATGAAATCAAGGAATCTCTGAGCATTTGTGTTTTGGCATGAGTAGTTATTCTAATCTATGGCTGGATAGTTAAAGTCATTCAGGATCAGGGTAAAGGATTGAATCTTGATATATTTGAAAAGGTCTAGATAGCTGGAGTGGGCATCTTCAGTCAAAGTTGAGGGCCTGTAGCTAGCTATGATTTGAATAGGGGTCTTGTCAACAGTTAACTGCATCTGGAGTGTCTCCTGTGCATCATACTGTTTGACCAGCCTGGAGGTGTGTATGTCTTTAATATATATTGCAACCCCACCTCATTTTGCTTTGCTGCCCATGGTATGTGATCTGAATATATGATAGGATGTGTAACCTGGTATGGCTGGAGTGCTCTCTGCAGCTTTGAACCAGGTTTCTGTGACTGCACAAATGTCAGCATCTTCCAAGGTTAGGAAAGCTTGCAATAAGTGCAGTTTCATGTTTAGATTCCAAGCATTTAGCAGCATGACCTTTAATTTGCATTTTGATTAAATTTTTATGTTGGTACTTTTGACCACATGGCATTGCCTAAAAAGGCACTATGGGGGACTCAAAAGTCTTTGTCAGAAGCCTGAAGCCAAATGGAGACAGATTCAGGTCATCTCTGGCAAAGCATCGTGGTCTGTCATTCATGTCTTCCCATGCTATTAGGCACTCGATCCCCTTGGGATGACAGCAAAAACTAAGCCAATTGTTAAAGTCAATCATTTTCTGTTTGTATTGAAGCATCATTCTCTATTTTCAAAGTCAAAGTCAAAGTGAACTTTATTGTCATTCAGACTGCACAACAGTGCACCTGAATGAAATTGCATTACTTTGAACTCAATGTACATACAACATATACTGATATTAATACAACAATAACACATAAACTAAAGCTAATCCAACAATAACAACAGTAAGACATTTATGCAGTGCAGTAACAAGTACAATGACATGCACCAAGACTATTCCACTTACATGTCTTCATCAGTACCCAAAATATTGCACGAACAATATATTCTACAGATCAAAATCAACAAGATTTCAAATTGCATGGAATGCTAACTTGGTATATTGCACAGAATGCTAACTTGACATCGTTAATATTGCACATAAGGTATAAGATTGTGCTTTCATAGAGTTATTGCATATGTCTGTGAATTACTTCAGTGTTATAACTCCAGACCTCCATGAGTAGCATGGTGTATGTTATTACTGGAGTACAGAAGTCTGATGGCTTGTGTACAAAACATTCTATTAAATCTAGTGGTTTTGCAATGTAAGCTATGGTATCTCCTGCCTGAAGAGAAACATGAGAACAGACCATGAGCAGGGTGAGTGCAGTTTTTGACTATTTTCATGGCTCTGCTGAGGCACTGAGCAGAGTGCAATTTCTTGATAGATGGGAGTGTGGACCTGCTAATTCTCTTCCCCACTTTCACCACCCTCTGGAGAGATTTGCGATCTGAAACTGTGCAGTTTCTATACCATACCAAGAGAATACTAGTCAGGATGCTTTTGATGGTACCCTTGTAGAAGGCTGTGAGAACTGAAGGTGGTAGTTTTGCTCTCCTCAACCTTCTTAGGAAGTGTAGATGCTGTTGCCCCTTTTTGACAATGTGATTAGTGCTTATTGACCAAGACAAGTCTTCAGCAATATGCACCCCCAGGAACTCGGTGCTCTTCACCTTTTCCACTGTTTCTATTTTTGATTGTGAGTGGAGAATGAGCCTTTAATCTCTTCCTGAAGTCTACTATTATCTCCTTTGTTTTATACACATTGAGAGTCAGGTTGTTGTTATCACACCAGGCAATTAGTTGGTTCACCTCATCCTGTAGGTTTTTTTGTCACCATTGTTGATGTGACCCACCACTGTAGTATCAGGCGCAAACTTAAGAATGTGGTTTGTGTTTCATTCTACTAGCTGCTAATGTGGAGTTTTTCTGCTTTAAGATTCTTACCCTGATGTACTTTCCCACTCAATAAAAGTAAACAAGCAGATAAATAAATAGATATTATTTTCTATAGTATTCTGAAAGTGATGATTCATTAAAGTTAAAGTCAACATTGATTTCTTTTAGTTGCCATAGGATGGGTCTCCAGCTAGAATGTTGATGTATGGGAATTTCAATAAAATAACTAATTATAGAAAGAAAGAAACAAACAACTAACTAAATAAATAAAAGTGCAATACAAAGATGGACTAGGGGCTGACTAAAATGACAATGGTTTAGTTTTATGTTCAAACTTACATTTGCTGTAGCATTTTCAGAGTAAATAGTACAAAATTCTTGAACACATTTTATATAGTGATAGAAGAAAATGAAGTCTGTTACTCCATAGGGAAGGGGATCTGCATGGGATGTAAATGACATCAATTTGATTAATTACTAAAGCTTCCATTATTGTAAATTAAACGATTATCTCCTTTCCTGTGAACATTAATGAAGAAATCTTCTTGAGAGATATTTTTTGAAGTAATTTGATTTTTAGCAGACTTCTGATTTAGGGAACACATTAGTGAAACTTTGGGTATCCATATGTTTGACTTTTTGAATTTCAGCAATAGTGGTTGTTTACTGTTGTTGATATTCCTAGTGAAAGAAGTTGTTTACAACAGCAGGTTACCTTGTGAAGCTTTGATGCTCTTAACTTCACTTAAGAAAAAATTATTCAATTAGGAACTCTAGAGCACCATCTTCCTAGTACAGTCACTCTAGATAAGTCCAAAATACAACACAACAAATGTCCATGTTATCTGACCCTCACAGCACATATCTCTAAATATGCCACGTCCATGCTTCCACCATCATGGAGAAAAGTGAATAAACAACCCTTTTCATTAAAATTAAAATAGTACAGTTTATGAGATAATATATTTAGAGATGGTGAGAACACTGGTCATACCCCTCGCATGGGCAAAAAATAAAATAAAGTAAAATAAAAATAAAAGACCTTACCTTCTGTGACTTAGCATACAGGATTAAGGTTCTAAAGTATTAATGAGTTGTTTCCTGAAACAAAAGACTATGAGGTTTGATTTCTTGTACCTCCATTTGCATACTATGTGGCTCTAAGGAAGTGATTTAACTAGATATTGATCTCAGGTCACCCCTTAAAAGAGGCACATGTCTAATGAGCTTACATGGTTAACAAATATATAAAACAATTATGCTTTAATGGTTTACCTGGCTGAGGTATAACTGTCCTCAGTTAAAAATATTCTGTATAGTTCACTTCATCATACCTCTCAGCTGTACAAATTTTTGCAGAATGTCTTATTTTTGCCTCATATTTTTTGCCCGTTTTTTCAAAAAATTGTGGTATTCTGGCAAATTATTGGCAAGCCATTAAAGACTGAAGTAAGAAAATAATGACAGACATTTGGGTTTCAGACTTCATACCATTCAGACATTTCATGCTAAAGCAAAACCTGCTATTCTATCAACTTTCTAAGTTTGTAAGAGTAATATTTAAAAATTGCCCCTATTTTTGGGCCTTTGTCCCCCCATTATTTATGACTGTCCACATTTCTTTCTCTAAGAGGTTGAAAGGTATGTCTTAATTTGGTTATAATGGACCATCAAAGAGGGGAAATCAACATCTGTTCAGATACACCACCTAAGGCAATTACAATTTCCCAAAGCATCAGATTCTGAAATGTGTTTGCCATGGTGAAAGATTACAGTAGTGCAGGCTGTGTTTCTACCTTAAGGATATTCTCTTTTTCCAAAGTTTTACAAAAACAGAGTAAAATTATTGACATTAAAACATCAAAACTAAGAACTCTGTGTTTGTTGCCACCAAAAAAATTAAGTGAACAAATTGTACAAAGTGTAAGGTATTTCAAGGAAGTATACACTAGCTTCTTCCATTTCCATCAGAAACCTCCCCACAACTCATGTCTAATTAATGATCTACAGCAACTTGCACTTCACATCCTTTTCACCTTTCAGATTAACCATCACTTCCATCAATTCCAATATCAAGTTAGCTACATTCACCAAACTATATCTTCCCACTATCCACTGTACCCCAATGCAGATTTTTTTCACAACTGCTCCACTATTTCTCAGTCTCTGTTCAACAATTACCTTTTCATAAATGGCAATCTATAAGTTCATAGGTATGTACTAGGCTATTGATTTGTGAGTATTTTAAAAATCATAGCACTACTTCTCATGGTAATTATTAGCCCTTATAGTTTGCAATATAAATCATCAAAGACAAGACGCACAAGTATATGTTGGTTACTTGCATGTTTCCCCTGACCCTGAGGACTGTGATGTCCCTCCTCTGAACCAGTAAGCAAGGATCCTCAATTCTCACCACTGACACTGGTGACAGATATTCACTTGGAACAAAGACAGATGGACACAGAATTTTTAGATTAATTTCTCTGTACCATGCACAATTCCCTTTAAGTGGACACAGGGAACACACTCCCATCCTGGAGCTGGGCTCCATCTCTCTCACCAAGCCCCAAATAAGACTGCACACTGACCACAGCTGTAGAGTTGAGTTCTCAACCAAGTGTTCCAAGCCAAGTCCTCCACCACCCTCTCTGTGAAAGTAGTGCTGTGTGTCCCTGCTCCAAATATCTGACAAACATACTCTTTGCGATTTGATTTTCACACACACACACACACACACACACACACACACACACACACACACACACACACACACACACACACACACACACACACACACACACACAGACACACACACACACACCTGGGAATGCTGGCACAGATTTATAAGCTATGCCCCCTCTGCCCAGACTATAAGGTAGATACTGCCAACAGAACACTCCAAAGCCAGCTACTTTAAGGTTCTTACAAGGGTATCCACTTTTACTGACTAAAATTAATACTAATACAAATGGTAGTATTTGACGAATGCAGAAAGACTTTCAGGAGTGGCCACAGCATCACCAAATAAATATATGAACTCTCAAATATTCTCTAAGAGATGAACCACAATTAACAGTTTAAATATATTTAATAATAAAAAATAAAAGAACATGAAAATACTAAATATCTATTTATTATAAACACTAGAGTTTCATCACAAGAAATATTAAAAATAACCCCAATGGAAGAATTCACACAGATACAGAAAATAATACTTAACTAATCTTGCTATATTTTCCTGACTAATCTAAAGGACGTTCCTTTAATTCACTTACTAGAGCCAAATAAGATGAAGTGGATGAGTGGTCTTTTCAGTTCCAAAACAGAGTGCCCTGAGACTTCTGTCTCATCTAGAATTAAAACATCATTTCAGTGCTGGATTACATAATGACATCACATACATCTGGTCATCTGACTCTGGTTCCCACACTACCCCCTTTACTAGAAACTGAACCAGACTCTAACACATATGTGCCATAACACACACACATAAAGCTTTGCTAAAATGTGTTATAGCATCTGGAAGCTATAAAACCATCTCAAAAATGTCCATCCTTCCAGAGTAGCAATTAGTTCACACCTATGGACAATCCATTAGGATTCCTAGTCCTGGTTTTCATAGACATTTTGTCTCTGGCTGTAATCAGAACTGTAAGATAAAGTCTTTATGACCGAAACCAGGTAATTTAATTTCAGACTATTTTTCAGAGTTAGCTGGACTGACATTAACCTCTTTTCTTACAGTATTCTCTGTTACAATATATTCATTTCAACAATTACAATACAATCTGACATACAGATATATTTCTTTTCTTTCCAGCAGGACCCACTTCTGTTACATTTTTAACAAAAGTAGCTTTAGAAATTCATTTCCAACACAAGCACCTGTACAAATCAATTTAATATACAAATCACATATATTTTTTTACAAAACTCCAACTACTATGCTGGCATATGTTATACATCCACTGGTCTACTTCTCCTGGCATAGCTGACACTGCCTCACATCATCACAAAGACTTTTGGAGCAAAACCAAGTGTGAATTTGTGTAATCCCATCCATTCATCCATGTTACATTTGAATAGAGTAAGAGAAGTACTGTGCTTTAGGGGAGGCTAGTTCCATAGAAGTGGCATTCTTTTTTTATACATACCTACCCCGCCAGCATGTTCTGTTAGTCTTGTAATGGAGATTGAGGTAATTTGAGCAACTGATTATGATACTACTGGACTTCTGAATGTGTAATAGGTCTAAGGGAACAAGATTTTTTGAGGCTTTTATACTCTAGGTAGATGTTGCCTCTCAGTAGCCTGTAGGATACCAAGAAGAGAGGTAAGGCTTTGGGATGGTCTGTGTATTTTTTATGATTTAGACCTTTTACTTTTTTGTTGTTACCTCACAGCAAGAGGTTCTCCCGTTTGATTCTCGGCTTGGCTTGGGAGTGCCTTCTGTGTGGAGTCTGCATGTCCTCCCCGTGGTTGGGTAGCATTCGAAAGACATGCATGCGTAAATGGGCATGCCTTCATTGAAGGTCAGGCATGCCTTCTTTGAAGGTTGGGTGTCGAGCTGGCAGCTCGGCATTTCGTAAAAAAATCTACTGCCAATCATTAGCGGATCGGAGTTTCGATGTGGCGACCACTTACCAGGAAAAAGCAGAAAGACAAACAACTTTTTTGTGAGAAAGCATTGTAGTCATTCCAGCTATGACAGGTGTTTTGATAGTTGCAAACCGAAAGAGACATTGATTGGCCTAATGGGTACAATGTATGGATCAACAATTACACTCCTAGATCTGGACACCATATTCTTCAATAAAAGCTGTGAGATGAAAAAGGACTTGTGTTCTTGGTAAAAGGGCATTGATACAGCTGAATTTGTTTCCTGGACTGCTGTTTTATTATCTTTTCTCTTGAATGTCCTTTTAAGGACACAAGAGATAACTTGGGAATGCTCTTGTTGAAGCTGCATCTGTTTCCTGTATGGCTGATTTACTGACTTTTCTCTTGAATGTCCTTTTAAAGATACAAGAGATAACTGGGGACTGTTCTCCAATTGTTTTTGAAACAACTATTTGGTGAGCAGCAAATAATGAAGATGCATTTAGTGAGTTTGTTCACTTATTTTTGAATGTGTGTTACTATAAATAGTTTCCCATACCAGCAGAGGTGGTGTTTACTACAAGGGCATTTGTTTCCTGGACTTCTGTTTTTTTCATCTTCTCTCTTAAATATAATTTTAAGGACATAAAAGATAACTAAGGACTGCTCTTGTTAGAGCTACTTTTGTTTCTTGGATTACTGTTTTATTGCATTTTCCCTTGAATGTCCCTTTAAAGACACAAGCGATATCTAGAGATTGTTCTTCAACCGTTTTTGAAACATCTAATTGGTAAGCAGCAAATATTGAAACTGCAGTTAGTCATTCAGGTATGTTTGCTTGTTTTTGAGTGTGTGTTTATATAAATAGTCTGTCCAAACAGCAGACAAAAGTGTTTGCTACAAGGGCATTGCTAGAGCTGCATCTATTTCCTGGTTTGCTGTTTTATTATCTTTTCTCTTGAAAGTCCATTTAAGGACACAAAGGATAACTAGGAACTGTTATTGTTAAAGCTAAATTTGTTTCCTGGACTGTTACTGTATTATTACCTTTTCTCTTGAATATCCTTTTAAGGACAGACGAAATAACTGGGGAGCATTCTTCAACTGTTTTTGAAATAACTATTTGGTAAGAAGCTAATATGGAAGCTGAATTCAGTCATGGCGGTCACTTGCTTTTAAGTATTTGTTACTATTAATAGTCAACTTTATGAGCTGGTGTGAGTAAGAGGAGGTATATCACCTTGACGTGAAGATGCAAATACACAGTTTCATGTCTTTGCATGTTATTTGTCTTAGGCTATGTGGGGTTGAGTGGAATAGAGTATTTAGTAAGGGTAATATCTCTATTTTGTTAATGGATATTATTTGTGCATGAATTTTGTTTAAATGATTTGCTTACAAGGGAATATTTAGTTAAATGCAAAAGTTCCTTTATATATGAAACTGCAACAGAAAATTTTAAGGAAAACAATTAGTATTGTAATAAATATTATGGTAAAGCAGGTGCATCTAATGGCATTCAAATCTACCATTTGCCAAGAAATTAAAACTTTAATAAATTCATCAGTCCAAGCTGCTTTAACTCAAATGTGTAAGTCAACTCAAATGACAATATTCTGTCATTGATTATGTTTGCTAATAAAGCACAAGGGGACTTGGGTGAAAATAGCAGGTCTGGTGAATTATTAATTAATTTTGACAAATTTTGAGAATGAAAGAGATAATCAGTTCAGAGAAAATGTGTTGAATAATGTCATGTTACACAACGCAAAAAAAATACTTTCATGTGGCTAATTTGACAATAAATCAAGATAGAGGTGATTCAGGTGATGCATTGACCAGAAAAAGGTTCTGTGTCCACAAATAAATATTTTTGGAGTGAGATAGAAGAATTTTTAATTAATTATTTTTGTATGCAGTCTCTTAAGAAGTGTCACTGTAGGGCTATAGGTGGAAATCAATCTGCACTAATGGTAAACAATGATTCTGTTGTCTATGACTCTAATGGTAATAGAGTCACTTACAACACCAATGTTCACAGTTTTGTTAATAATTGGGGATTCATTATTAAGAACTGTAAGAAGCATTATTCCAAGAATAAGTAGAGAACAGGTCACTATCCCATCTTTATGTGGTAGCAATATGCCAAATTTAAAAGATAGTATCAAATGCTTATTTACAAAAGGAACAAGATATGACTTTGTCCTTGTGTGTAGATGTAACTATGTAGGAAGAACTAATGCAGATGCATTCCAAGTAGCAGTAGATAACAGTATTGATTTGAGAAAACATTTCAGATTTAAGTTGCTTTTTAATGATCTTCCAATTCCACATTTTCAGCATGAGATAAGATGACAAGCAAGGTATTTCACAAATTTGATAATGTGTAAGTCTTTACATAATTTTGTTCAAGTAATGCATCTTTAGGAATTGTTTAGTAAAAAATTAAGTTTTTTAGTAAGGACAAGTGGCACTTATGCAATTTAGGCAATAGGATGTTTTGCACTCAGATGACTAAATGAATTAAAATTTTTTAGAGTCAAGTCATTGATTGTAACTGATAATAATAATAAGGCAAGCTTGAAATGTCTTCTGTTAAATGCTTGCAGTTTAAATAATTAGAAGATTTATAGGACTGCATAGTTGATAATAGGACTGATGTGTTGTTGATTAATGAAGCTTGATTCAGTTGCAATAACAGACCAATAGTAATACCAGGTTTCTCTGGTCATCACAGATTTTGTACTGATAGGAGAGGAGGTGGGGTGTGTATCTATGTTACTAGTAAGTATGATTCTGTCACAACATTTAATGATTTGGTCTCCAATCTTCTCATAGTGAGTATCGATATCAATGAAACTAAAATAGATATAGTAATATGTATCAGTTTCCTAGTATTTCAAAGCAGATGACAGATATCGCCAATGGCTTTAGTAAATCTGCCTCACATTCAGAAACACTGCGTACCACAAAAAGTGAGTCACAGGAAAAACATGTACAAAAACCACAAGAGAGATGCGAGGATGTAACTATCTGTCGTTTTATGGTAGAGGGCTCACTTCACCTCCTTGTTATTTGTCAAAAATAAAAAATAAAAGCATTTAAATTTTATGACATTACTCAACTGTTCATAGGTTCATAGGTTCATACTAGGCTATCTGCCTTAGGGCATTTATAAGCCTAGCCAGAGTGTGTTTGGCTTTCACCACCCATTTTAAATTAACTTTGCTATGCCCTTTTTCGAGGTTAGTATACTGTGCCTCTGTCTAACAGTGACACAGAAGTGATACCTGGGGTAAACCTACGATCTCCCATCCACTCATCAAGATTCCTCTTGAAGAGAGTCAATGAGGGACTCTGCCTAACCTGGACTGGGATTTTATTCCAGAGTGAAGGGAGACTCTGGGTTATGAATCTGTCCCTCCAGCATGTCCTATTTATTTCAGTGCTGAGGTTCAAGTCTCTCGAGCCAGAGCTCGATGGGATTTGGATTTTCTGAGGTGCAGCATGTCCATTAATTCCGGGTTGGACATGGCTTTATACGTCAGCACAGATTGCCTCTGAGCAGGCGGTATGCCACTGAGTAGAGCTGGAGTTTCTTTAACTGGGCAGCATATGGCATCTGTTTGAGCCCTTTGATCCTCTTGGTGAGGTACTTTTGGAGTCTTTCCAGTTGCTGCAGGTGTCTGGTAAGCTACATCCCAAAAGGGGCATTGTACTCAATTATGGGCCTGATGAGGGATGAGAAAAGAGGCATGATGACCTCCCCTGATCTAGATGTGAATCCCTTCATGATTAGGTGGGTTATATAAAATGTTTTTCTAACCACTTTGGCCACGTGGTTGTCAAATGAGAGATTGCTATCAACTTGGGTCCCCAGGTCCCTAATTACTTCTTCTGTACTTAATGGATTTCCACCTATGTGGTAATTTGTGGGCACTTTGTTTTTGCCAAAGGAGATGACTATACACTTTTTGGCGTTTAGCTTGAGGCCATGTCTCTGGCACCAGTTGTCTGTTTCTATCAGGCCTTTTTGGAGGATGCTTGTGTCAGCTGGAGAGTCGATTATGGTGCCCAGTTTGCAGTCATCTGTGAACTTGGTCAGCCACAGTCCTTCCGTGTTGGCCTGTACCTCCAAGAAATATATACTGAACAAGAGAGGTCCCAGGACTGAGCCTTGTGGGATGCCACTTGTAACTGGTTTGGAGTCTGACATGGCTCCAGCAATTCTAACCATGTGGGTTCTGTCCTTGATCCAGTTTGCAACCCATCTAGTGACATAGGGGTTTATATTTAAGCTGGTGAGCTTATCTATAATGCCCAAGTGGGGTATTGTATCGAAGGCTTTGTGAGGTCCAGGTAGGCTGTGTGGACCACCTTCCACTCGTCAATGGCCTTGGTGACTGTTTCAAAGAAATCAACCAGGTTTAAGAGGCAGGATCTGCCCTTAACAAAGCTGAACTGGGTAGGATCCAGTGTCTGTAGGTCCCCAATATCTTTATTTATGAGGTCCATGATGATCCTTTCCATAGCTTTGCAGACCAAGCTAGTCAGGCTTATGGGGCGATAGTTTCCAGGATCCGTTGAGGCACCACTTTTGTGGAGAGGGACCACTGTTGCTGTACGCCACTCTTTGGGTACATATCCTGTAGTAAGGCTGAGATTGAACAGTAGTTTTATATTTGGGTTTAGCACTTCTTGGAGTTCATGTAGGACGCAGCCCGGGACACCGTCTGGTCCCATTGATGCTGTGTTTTTTCTTTGGAGAGGGCAGCTCTTACCTAAGCATCTGAGATGTCGGGGGGGGCAGCACTCTGCTGAGATAGATATTTGCCCTTTTGGTGGGGTGGGGGGGTTTGCGCTGAACCTGTCAGCTAGGATGTTGGCAATGTCTGTGGGTTTGGTGTATTTTTTGTCATTTTGGACTAATTCTGAGCATATCTGGGAATTCCCACCCAGGTTCCTAACATAACTAAAAAAGCCTTGTGATTATCCTTAGTGTCCTGTGCAATTTTTCTCTCGAAGCTGGCCTTAGACGATTTTATGAGTGCCCGTAGTTTTTTGCTAATACTGATCAGAGATGCCTTCCCTTTTTGGGATTTTGCTCTATCATGTAGTAGCTTCCTCCTTCTATTGTATAGTTTGTTTATGGCTGGGGTCCACCAGACAGGACATCTGCCTTTGGAGGATTGGGTCTTGGTTTTATTTGGGATTGCATGATCCATGCATTCCTGAAGGTGTTCATAGAATGCGTTTATAAAGGATTTTGCGGTCTGGGCCGCATTTTCCACAGGCCCGGGGGCTTTGAAGGATTCCACCTCAGTTTCGAGGAGTGTGAAATTTGCTTTAGAGAAGTTTTTCACTGTGGTTTTCAGGGCAGGGGGTGGAGTTGGGATGTGAATATCCAGTGAGATTAGTTTATGGTCTGATCTTACCAGTGAGGGATACACTATTGGTCTGGAGCATAGAGTCCCCATGTTGGTGATGTTCAGGTCCAGTATGTTTTCCCCTCTTGTGGGAGTGGTAACAAGTTGTTCCATAGCATTTGAGTTTATAAATTCTAGGAACCTTTGGGCTAGGGTGTTGGAGCTAGAGTAATGCTCCCAGTCTATGTTTGGGTAGTTGAAGTCGCCCAATATAATGGTGTTTGCAGAGACCTTCATATTTTCCAGTGTTCTCAGGAAGGCCAAGTGGGGTTCCTCGGTTTGGGAGGGTGGTCTGTAGCAGGCTATAAACTGGAAGGCAGTTTTACCCACTGTTAGTTGCACATGGATAGTCTCTGATGCTTCGTGCTGTGCCACCAACCTGGAGGTGTGGGTTTCTTTGACGAATATTGATACTCCCCCTCCTTTTGTGGTTCGGTCCAAGGTTTGGGGCCAAAAAGCATGGTATGAGGTATAACCTGGTAGTGCTGGGGTGCTCTCGGGAGCCTTGAACCAGGTTTCTGTTACTGCACAGATATCGATGTTCTCCATGCTAAGGAGAGTTTCGAGTGCGTGCATCTTGAGGTTTAGACTTCTGATGTTGAGTAGCATTACTCTTAGTTTCTTATCCCTTGTGATACCTATGGAGGTGGTTTGTCTTTTGAGCCTTGCCTAAGAAAGGCACTATGGGGGTAGCAAGAGCCTTTGCCAATATCTGAAAGCCCAGGGGTGACAGGTGCAAGCCATCCCTAGCGAAGCATCGTGGTTTGTCGAGCATGTCATCCCAGGCTGACAGGCATTGGATCCCCTTTGAATGACACCAATACTTAAGCCAGTTGTTGAAATTGATCATCTTGTCTTCATATTGTGGCATCATTCTTGGTGAGGGTAAGATGCTACTCAAGGTCAGGGTCATACTGGCCTGGGCTACATGCTCAGAGAGCTCCTCTATTTCTCTTTTCATGTAGTCCAGGGAGGTACGTCTCAGGTCATTCATACCAGCATGGACAATGACTGAGTCATATTTGTACTTGCCTTGGAGTGACCTGAGTGCTTGTGTTATGTGGCAGATCCTAGCGCCTGACTGGCAGCTCACCATGACCTTCTCCTTGTTCAGCCTGGTGAGCGGGACGTCAGTGTGCCTGATGATAGAGTCACCTATTACAAGTGTATCAGGTGTGTTGTTTAGCCTTAAGGGCTGTGACTGTTCAGCACACTGGCTTTGTGAGCTATGTGTTGCACGTGTTTTGTTTTGGGGTAGCGGTTGCTTGGGTGTCTGCTTTGGAGGTCTCTGCTGCTTAGGCAGATTTTTATTTAGAGCCTCTGAGTATGTTTTTGTGTGTTTATGTATTTGGTTTGCTGTCGTGGTAGGTCTATGTGAGACTGGAATTGTAGTGAGTGTGGTTTCCTTCTCCTCCTGACTGATTTGGCCAGTACTGAGTTGAGAGAGCTTAGCCTCCAGTATGGCTATATGGTTGCATCTCTCACATGTGTTGGAATTTGTTGGGAGGAGGAGAGGGTTGTCTGTGTACATGAGGCAGTTGTAACATTGCCTCAAGATTCCCAGATTCACCAGCTGGACTGGAGAGGAGATTGACAACTGACCTTTGGACATGCTAGAATAGTATTGGGTATTCCTTTATAATTGAAAAAAAAGGGCCAATGGGGAACGAGGTACTCAAGGGGAGTTTGTGAGGGTGTAGTGCTTTTAATATTTTAGTGCTGACTTATATAATTGCTTTAGTGAGCAAGTGCCAGGTAACTTAAATGCAATGTGTTACAGGTAACTTAAATGCGAAAATGACAAACAGTAACTTTCTTTCAAGTGAAACAAGGAAATAAGTACAGTAAGCAATGCAGATATCTCTAGGGATCCACAGAAGCACTGAAAAGCCGTGTTTTAGGTGGAATTAGCGTTTCAGGGAAATAACAAGCAAACAAACAACAAGCATACAAACAAAGCTAGATTCAGCAGGCCTGAATGTAGTCTATGCTACAGCAAACAAGGTGTACCAATTTCAGTAAGAAACAGTTCAACTATGCAGGCACTATAAGCCTTTAACCAGAAATTCCCAGCTCAGAAGGGCAGAGTCCAGCCTCTCCTCCCACAAGAGTGCAGACCACGAACCTTCTTAATTTAAAATAACTGGCCTGAAGCCCAAGTGCTTAAACCAGAACTAATACACTTTTAGAATAACAGACACTGAGCCCTCAATCAGCAGTTCACAACTTAGAAGGATGTAAGCTACCTGTCCTGCCACCACAGTGCAGGCCACAAACCTTTCTAATGTAAAACAACTGGTCTGAAGCCCAAGTACTTAATCCAAAAGACTTAGAATGATAGCTACACTTTAATCAAGTTACTACCAAGCAGTAATAAATACAATTGAATACTTTAAAGAATGCCTGGATTAGTGGTCAAGTTATACAAACAAAGCTAGATTCAGCAGGCCTGGATCTAGTCTATGCTACAGCAAACAAGGTGTAACATTTTCAGTAAGAAGCAGTTCAGATATGCAGGCACTATAAGCCTTTAACCAGAAATTCCCAGCTCAGAAGGGCAGAGTCCAGCCTCTCCTCCCACAAGAGTGCAGACCATGAACCCTTTTAATGTAAAATAACTGGCCTGAAGCCCAAGTGCTTAAACCAGAATAAATATACTTTTAGAATAACAGACACTGAGCCCTCAATCAGCATTTCCCAACTTAGAAGGATGTAAGCTACCTGTTCTGCCTCTACAGTGCAGACCACAAACCTTCTTAATGTAAAACAACTGGCCTGAAGCCCAAGTGCTTAAACCAGAATTAATACACTTTTAGAATAACAGACACTGAGCCCTCAATCAGCAGTTCCCAACTTAGAAGGATGTAAGCTACCTGTCCTGCCACCACAGTGCAGGCCACAAACCTTCCTAATGTAAAACAACTGGTCTGAAGCCCAAGTGCTTAATCCAAAAGACTTAGAATGATAGCTACACTTTAATCAAGTTACTACCAAGCAGTAATAAATACAATTGAATACTTTAAAAAATGCCTGGATTAGTGCTCAAGTTATACAAACAAAGCTAGATTCAGCAGGCCTGGATCTAGTCTATGCTACAGCAGACAAGGTGTACCGATTTCAGTAAGAAGCAGTTTAAATATGCAGGCACTATAAGCCTTTAACCAGAAATTCTCAGCTAGAAGGGCAGAGTCCAGCCTCTCCACCCACAAGAGTGCAGACCACGAACCTTCCTAATGTAAAACAACTGGTCTGAAGCCCAAGTGCTTAAACTAAAAGGCTTAGAATGAGTTACACCAAGCAGTAATAAATACAATTGAGTACTTTTAAGATGACGCAAAAGCAAAATAAAGTAGGAAGAAGCACAAATACAGTAAAAGCAGATACATTTTTTTTTTTTTTTTGAGTGAGCAAATGAGATGGGCCCAGCAGTTACAGGACAGAAACAAGTGTGAATACAGGCCTTCAAATCAGAAAGTTGAGTGATATGGAAGACCGCCCAAACGGCCAATAACTACAAATTCTGGGCCAGAACCACTCCTTATGTGGTAGACAGGTTACCTAGTGCTTACCACTCCCACTGATAAGCTAGAAGGCTTCCCTCCAACACGGAAAGGCTTGGGTGCTCAGAAGCTTACAAATAGTCCTGGATACAGCAAATCTTTATCTGGAACACTAATTACAGGAAAGGTAGGAAACATGCTTACAATTTTTTTTTTTTCAGAAAAGTAGCAAAAACAGTAGTAAAAACAATTCACATGCAGTGCAAGCTGGCACACTTGAGTATGTAGCAATATTAGTCCACACACAGTTTGAAAAAATGTAATTAAATTAAAAAGGACTAAAAGCAAGTGCAGAAAGGGTTTATTAGGTAGAATGTGGTAAAGAGATGGGACTGGGGGAGTGTCCTAGATCAAATCTACAGTGGGGCGGGTACTGCAAAAGCCACCAAATTTAAACTACAACCAAGAACAGGGAGGGGGAGTGGGGGAAAGTTTCAACAGAGATGTGAGGAATCAGAGTGCAAATTATAAAACCAAAAAAATATATACTGATCTCTGTATATTTGCAGAACAGTAAGACAACAGATATCTAAGCAACAATTTAGCTCTATAATACAGAATAATGCAGAAAAATATACTCAGCTCTATATATTTGCAGATAGTCTTGTAAGGCTGTCTCTCAAAACACAGGTTCCACCAGTGCAAAACTTCAGATGTTAATTCTTCTTATATGATGGTACTGAAGAAACAAACTCAAGCAGGCTTAGTCAAGGAAATAACTTGGCTTTAATTCATGATAAACTGTTTCATCCACAACTGGACTTCATCAAATCAGTGTTTCAATAACAGGTTTAACCCATGAAAAACTAATATGTATACATAAAAAGTGTAAAGGATCATAAATCTTGATGGACAGCCTCATACATAGTAACAAGCCTAGTCTACAACTGAAAGGTAGCCTGATGTAACACAAGTCATTTTTTGCAATCCAAATTAAAGTAAGAAACAGAAAGAGTACTAATAAAACAAAGTCCAAAGAAACTGAAGTGCAGAACTAATAATTAACTCTTGGTCTGTCTCCAGACAGGGACAATAAAACTTCTTTCACTAAAGGCTATATACTACCAGGGTAAAAACAAGATCCTTCCTGGCCCTTCTTTTGTTTTCAAAAAAGGTAAGAAAATTAGGTCTTATTTAGAAGGGATATTCAAAATGGACAGTATGGAAAGGCTTAGTACCTTTAGATATGGGCCCTCTTTCTATACCATGTGTGAGTTCATGAGCTACAGAGATTTTTTTAGAGATATGAAAGTAATGTGGTTGAGAACTGTAACAGGGAAAGCATGATTTACAGAACCTAGTGCTCTGAGTATCAAGTTTTTTTTAATATAGGAAAGACTGTCCCCGGGATTCAAGAAGCAGTATTTTCCATACAGGAACAGTGTAGGAGGTGCTGCATGGAAAATGGCTACTGGCCCATTCAGGATAGTGCCATTTTCATATGCACAAGCGGTCCTACACTGTTCTAGCACGGAAAACAGGCAAATATGCAAATCACCTCATTTGCTGGGAAAAAACATGCAAATGAGGTGATTTTGTGATCCACCAAGCTGCCAGGTCTCCATGCTAGAACAGTGTCAGTGCAGAAACGTATTCAGAAAATAACTGAGTACATTTCTGTAACTGACAAAACACAGGCATGACATCTCATGGAAAAGCATATAATATCTACATTAGACATGCCAATAGCCAAATATAAGGCCACTGGCATTGAAAATTGATTAATTATTATGAAAATTAAACTTTTTGTTTTGGCCGATCTCGGACGTTTAACCATAGGGCAGCAGCGCGCAAATGGGATTGTGCCAAAAATAAAAAAAAAAAAAAAGAGAGAGAGAGAGAGAAATCACTTTTAAGTTAATTGGCATGCAGAATGTAAACAATACTAGGGAGCACAGGCTGTCAAGGGGAAAGGGTCTCTGTTAGTGCAGTAACTAACGACTTGCACACTGGGATATGCAAATGAGGGGAATTACACTGAATCGCTTATTTCTTCAAAGTGTCAACTTGTACCTAACCATGTAGGTGCAAGAATACAGCAGTGCAAGTTTAAGAGCTGAATGGCTTCATAAGAGGGTGTGTCATGCTTGGTGTGAGCTCATTCGAGCTCTGTGGTCCATGTTTGCCCTTAGCTAAGCACATCTAATGAAGGGGGTGTGTCAGATGTGCCTGAGCAGTATGTACATAGCCTAAATGGGTGTGCGTGCCGTGCACCGGGATTTAAACAAAAAAAACAAAAAAAAAAAAACAGGAAATGGCAGCACTGTTTACATTTTTGCACTGGGTATGCACAATGCACCTCAAGGCTTAAATAGGGAGGAACTGGGAAGGGGAAACAACAGTAGGAAGGCAATCAAGGAGAACTAGCATAGCTGGCAGGTGGAATGTATCAGAATCAGCCAAATACACATGCAGCAGCCCAGCACACTACTATAAACTATGCAAACACCTTTCAGACTGTTTTGTTGGAGAAATAGCAGTAGGAAGGCAATCAAGGAGAACTAGCATAGCTGGCAGGTGGAATGTATCAGAATCAGCCAATTACACATGCAGCAACCCAACACACTACTCTAAACTACACAAACACCCTACAGATTGTTTTTTCCCGCAAACTCTATGCCACGGGTGTACACAGACAGGGATTTTTAACTAGCAAAACTAACTAAAATTTTAGAGGCTGCTACTGCTTTACTCCGTCAATATGGGCTAGAGACTGAGGGTGGTGAGAAGGAGAATGCTAACAACTGACCCACAGTGAGAAGGAGGAGGAGAAGAGTGGACATACCCAGGGCAACCTACCAGGGGCTACATGAGCTGGAGACAGTAGAGTACTACAGGGTGGATATGGACATTCCACAGCAAATCTTTGAGCTGTGCCAGCCATGCCTCACACACAGAACTAATAGAGGGAAACCTATCCCAGTAGATACCAAGGTATGTGTAGGCTTAAGAATACTAGACATGCATCCCTTTCACCATATAGCAGAATACCCTGAGGTAGTTGGTGCTATAGACTGCACGCACATCCACATCAAAGTACCACCTGATGAGCGGGACAGGGTCTACACAAACCACAAGGGCTTCCCCTCCATCAACTGCCAGGTCATGTGTGATGCCCAGGGCATGATCATGAATGTGTGTGCTGGCAGCCCTGAAAGCTATCATGACTCCCACATCTGGCATTGCTCACAGCTGTATCAGGCATTTGGCGGGGGAGGTGACATCCCATATGGCCATCTAGTGGGGGATGCTGGCTATGCACTGGAGCCATGGCTGAGGTCACCCATCAGAAATGCACACACACCAGAACAAGAACACCATAATGAGGTACACGCACAAACCAGGATCATTGTAGAGTGTGTGTTTGGGATGCTCAAGTCAAAGTTCCACTGCCTTGCCATATCCGGTGGAGCCCTGAAGTACTCTCCAGCTACATGTTTACAAATGTTCACAGTATGTCCCATGCTACACAATATGATCCTGTGGAAACAGCTGCAGCAGGAACAGCATGGGGTAGGGCCACACAGCCCCCCCCCCCACCATTGGCAAGGCCAGCACAGGCACAGAGGGACTCAGAAGAGGAACATCCTGAGCCTGTCTCTGTAGGCAGAAGGAGGCATGCCCAGTATGCCCATGCCTTGGCAAAGACGCAATGCATAGCACACACACTGACACTGTATGGACCCAGGGACTGATACCTCTCTCCGACTCGCACATACAGTAAAAGGGATACCAAACATGAAACTACCTGAGATTTACCATGTATAGGAAGTGTACTATGTGCACTCAACATAATCAGCCCTCCAGCACCATCCTCAATACTGGCACAGCAGCAATGTAACTCACTCTTCCTATCAATTACTGAATGGAGTAGTATGTTCTCATACTTGTATGCATGATATGGATGCAAGCATGCAAGGGAATTGGGTGGCTGAATGGGATAGCAGCAGACAGCTATATGGGGCAGCAGGAAATTCATAACAAATACTGGTATCAACATACTAGGCAGCACTACACAAGGTGACAACCCCCACCATAGTACATGTGATGGCCCAAATAACTGTGGCTGTCAATAGGTCACACACATTGATGTCAATGAGGGTCACATACCCATCACCAGCCTCACCCAGCAGGACAGCTGTAGATGACCATAAAGAAAGGCCATGCTAAGGCCTCCAAATGATGGCAATGGTGAACAGCCCCCACCAGACCTACACAGACATACTACAACAGGTCTGGCAGTTGCATTATAGTTCTGAAGGGTAAGAAGTCTGAAACTGAAATTTATGCCATTAAGATCTTACATGTGTACTCTACTGATATGCCTCCTTTCTGCATAACAGGTCACAATACAATATGAAATGGAAGCCAACAGAGTAACCAAAATACCAGTACAGTCATTGTACATGTTTAAAGTCTGCAAGTGTGCACCCCGCCCTCCACAATCCCATGTAGAAATGCAGTGACATGTAAGTTTGAGGAGTAATATCACTGGAACACAGATTGCCAGAGCTGTCCCAATCTACATTGTTGCATGTGTACAATATGCAAGAGTCAGTGTGGTAAGTTTGTTGTGTGTTTAATATTGCCTGGAAGTGGTCAGCATATGGACCTGGATGGTTGTGTCTCAGTGGCCTAAATACAGTACAGTGGATGACAGGGCCCTGTTCCAACAACTGCAGTGCCAACTACACTGCTTCTCAGCTACACCCATGTCAGCAATTGTACATACTCACTGTCCAGATGTCAATATCTGTCCTGGGCATGCCATGGGAACAGTACACAGGAAATAACCTACACAGTCAGCATTTAAAATAGCTGTCAACTGCACACAAGTTTGGAATTATACATAGAGGTTAGCATCACATCGGTTGTCCCTGTAGTATGGAATACTGGTAGTCAGGCCAATCACTGGCAGACTACAAAAGGCAGAGTTATAAAGTGATGACAGGCTGCCCATGTCCACACACAAGCCAGCATAAGGGGAATGTCCCAGGTATATTTGTGAGTCAGGTGCAAATAGCTTCCATATCACACATGCACCCAGCTCACCCCATCATCAGCCACAGGTTTATCACAGGTCATATCCTTGCTGTAGGGAATGAGTACAGCATAAACCCATCTCTGTATGGGAATACATACATGATGCTGCATGCTGAATAGGTGTCCAATGCAGGTGTGTCCCTAACTGTAAGCAGCAACCCGACCACATCAAGACCCATGGATCAGTATGAACAGGAAGGATTGACAAGAACACCTCAACCACTCACCACTGTCACCCAGGGTAATCCACTGGCTTGCAGCCTGGGAACGTATGACTGACAGAATGCACTGGCCTGCTACAGCTGGCCTGCAGCACTATCAAATGGCCTATAGTCCTCTGGCAAAGGCCTATGCCTCACCCATAGTGCCAATGTACGGAATGTCAGGGGGTCCTAACTAACAACCTAACACAGTAAACAGAAAACATATGCAAGGCCATGTTGACAAATGGCAGTAGCATTTCTCCCCATGTCATACTGCAAGGACTGTGGACCAGGCCATAAATACTATTGGGATAAAGGCCCAACTATAGGGATACCTCTGAGATATTGCTTACATAATGTTAGGAAGAGGACAGAATAACAGAGGGGGTGTTGAAGCATGGATGTCATGGAGTGTGTGAAGTCTGAATCTCTAATGTCCACCCATACTACATGCTTACTGCAAACCCATGAATGAATAGCCACAAAACTGCTTGTAAACCACAATGTGATGGTAAACTGACATATATGAGTCCTGCCTCTGGATAACGTGGGTGTATCTGTACAGCTAAGAGGTATGGCCCCAGAAGGATATGGCCATTCCATAAAGTTGAGAAAAGCACAAGGAGGGGATCCCCAGCCAGCATACTAACAAGATGCTGGACCACTTACACAGAACCAGCAGTCTATTGTCTGTAGCGACCCCTCCACAATGGCAGGAGTGTGCCAGAATGTGTAGTCTATATGCCTCAGAATATTGGTCTCAGCATCATTCATTCTCCATTTCCCTGGTAAATAACTGTCAGCAAAGAATGATAACTGTCAATAGTTGATGGCATGATACATCACAGTGTGAACAGTGCATGTGTCAGAAAATCTATGCTACAACCAACCACGTTACACAAGCAGCACAGACAGCAATAGTTACAGTATCCCCCATCTGTTATGCCCATTGTGTCTCCATACTGGCAAACTATCTACAGATATCCTGCAGAAACAGTTTACTGGGTGTAGCTGTAGCACAAAAAACCCTGAACTGGAGTCCAACCCTCCCTAGAATGGATGCACACACTCAATATAAAAGGTCATACTGGGCATGCTCCAACACTTGGAGAAATGAAGCCCAGGTATGACAATACAGTGGACTACAGATATTGGTTATTCACAGATGTCTGCACACACACCAAATTATACACCACTGATACTTCACACACACACATTGGATAGGAATACTCACACATATCTAAGGCCAACATAATATAATATGTCAAACATACACACACACAGATGTGGGGAAGAGAAAGACAGACAGCGACAGAGAGAATCCTATTATGGGGCCTTTCCCACCCAATACACATCCCATTGGCCTATATCACATGATGTACTGATGCCATTCACTGTAAAAATTCCTTTGGTTAGCCCTCATTTCTATAGTCTTAGTGGTTCTTGTTATAACTGTGTAACACTACAGTACAAATAAGTATCCATGTAGCAGTTGTAATTTCATTCCTGAATGTAAAGTTGTGTGTGAGTGTGTGTGTGTTTCTAGATGATTGTGGTTGAGGCCATTCATGCTCACTAAACTTCCCTTACCCCTTTTTTAGCACTGCTGCTGATGTCACTCATCTTCAAATATACATTTGGACAGCTATCCAACATATAAGCTCCATGGCATTTGCCATAACTGCATAATGCTATAATGTAGCAAATTAGTTAGGTAGGAGTTCTAATCCTGGTCCTGGCAACTGTGGCAATATGTGTGTGTGTGTGTGTGTGAGAAAGTGTGTGTGCCTTTGTAGATACCTGATTTTGTGGCCATTCACACTTACTACACTTCCCTTACCCCTACTTTAACATTGCTGCTGATGTCACTCACCTTAGAGGTATGTTTTGACACTGCTGTATCTATAAGCTCTATGGTGCATGTGATAAATGCAGAACAATGTAGTAGCAATAATAATACATAGATAGGAGTTTGAATCTCATTCCTGGCAAGTGTTCATGTGTGTACATATATATGTCTGTACCTTAAAGATTTTGGCCTCATTTACACCTGGTACACTTTTCAGTGCCTGACTTTAGCAGTCCTGCAGATAGCAGTCACCCTAACCCTAAACCATGTAAGGTCAGTGGTGCTTGTGGTAAATGTGTAACATAATGGTCTGAAAACATAGATAGATCAAGATTTGAACCTCACTCCTGGGAAATGTAAATGCGTGTGTACAGTAAAATATTGTGTGAACTCTCTCACCCACTACATCACCCAATGCCAGTATTTACAAGGGCTGGTGATGTTCCTCACGTTATAAGTACCTTGGGAAAACATCCAGCCTATAAGCTCTGTGGCATGCACTGTAGTAACAATAAATAGCTAGGTAGGGGGTCAAAACTCAGTACTGGCAAGTGTGTGTGTGTGTGTGTGTGTGTGTGTGTGTGTGTGTGTGTGTGTGTGTGTGTGTGTGTGTGTGTGTGTGTGTGTGTGTGTGTGTGTGTGTGTGTGTGTGCGTGTGTGCGTGTGCCTGTGTGCATGTGTGAGTGTGTGTGTGTGTAACCTCAGTGTGTTTGGTTGATGAATAACCCCTGTGGCTGTGGTTATTAGTACTCAGAGGTGTGTCCAAACCACAACACGTACCATTCTCCATTCTACAACAGAGGTAAATCAACATATACCTATGTCCTATGTCAACCCTATAATCTGTGAGGCATATGCAATCAGTGTGTTACAGACCAGGGATTTCTGTGCACATACTTTACCCTGCCTATGACATGGTGGATGTGTTTCCACACTGCCATACCCCATGGTCTTGCTGCAGGGCCAAATCCTGGTGACACACAGAAGCCTAGAATGGAAATGGGATACAGCATGTGAGAGCACATTCACTCAGCACTTCACTTGTGGTGGCAGAGAGAGATAAAGCTGGCACTGAATGTGTTGCCAAGACTGTGGCGACACAGAGATGCCTAGAATGGAAATGGGATACAGCATGTGAGAATACATTCACTCAGCATTTCACCTGTGGGGGGGGGAGAGAGGGGTAAAGCTGGCACTGAATGTGTTGCCAAGACTGTGGCCAATATCTGTTGCCTCAGGATAGGTATTAGCATTGTGTAGTAACTCACAACATTTGTGTTTAATGCTGTGGAGGTTGTTGATGTGACTATCAAAGGATGTTGTGACTGTCGTCAGTGTCTGCTGCATGTCTGCCATCATAGATGCATGTAGAGGATTCCATGAGGGATCCTAAGTTGTGTTTGAGGCTAATAAGGGAGTTCAACAGTCATGGGACACCACCTTTCTCTGCAACAGTGCCCTCCTTCTGATGTACACTTTAGTAATGGCAGGGGACCATCACATTGTCTCCCAGTGTTTGGAGGACACTGGCTGGGTTCTGTTGGCTCTGGCTAGTACCATGCATTCATGTACCTGTTTGTACAGTGCATATGTGTATGATTCCACAGTCATGCAGCTATTTCCCATTGCCATGGGTGCAGTGAAGACATCCACCCCTGTTTTCATGGCTGCAAATTCAGCTTTGGAGAGGTTCTGTGAGGTGGTTACCTTTGTGGGGGGGTGTGGCTGGCATTTTGAATTTCATGCTGATTACAGCCTGTGTGGATCTCACCCTGCAGGGAATGACATCTGTGGATGAGCAACAGTCCAATATTTAAGTAGTCAGCACAGGTCAAGGTTGTTGCATCCTCTACCAGGGGTCAGTGTGAGTTGGTCCAGGGCATTGGAACTGATAAATCCCAGAAGTGTTGGGCCACTGTACTGGTGCTTGGCTACTTTCCCAAGGTGATGGAAAGATAGTTGAAGACTCATGCTATGTCAGTGTTGCATTGGACCATGTTGAGGAAGGTGCATTAACAGTCTAGGGACATAGATGTGGACACATAGTAGGTGATGGTCTGGCTTGCACTATTACCCCAGACAGTTGTACCAAAAGTATCTCCAATGCATTATGCTGGGATACTAGTCTGGAGGTGTTCCTAGCCATAATGAATATGGAGACAACACCACCTGTGGAGGTGTGGTGTGGTCCATGTTTGGGGGGCTGACAGCTGTGGAATGTGTTATAGCCTGATACTACAGGTCTGCTGTCTGCTGCTGTGAACCACCTCTCCATTACAGCAGACATGTGGCCTCCACTCCGAGTGCTTTGAGTGACTGCATCCTGACAGATGTCTACTGTTGAGCAGCATGTCCCTCAGATTGCATACATGCCTAGCTGTTATGGTGGTAATAACATTAGGAACACTGCCTAATAAGGCATCATGGGGTGGCAAGACTCTTAGCCAGTACCTGGAAATCCAACGGTAACAGACGTAGGACATCTGTGGCAAGTCATTAGGTTATGTCAATCATGTCATCCCAAGCAGAGAGGTACTGGATCCCCTCAGAATGACACAAAACACGTAAGCCAATGTTGTGGTCAATCATTCTGGGTGATGGTGGTACACTCCTCAGGGCTACTGTAGCACCTGCCTGGACTACATAATCAGAGATTTCAATCATGTCTCTTGTCATGTAGTCCAGGGAGGTGTGTCCCAAGTCATTCACACCCACATGGATACAGAGTGATACTTGTAGTTGTGAAGTGCCATGACTGGCTGTGTCATGTGTTGGATGCTTGCATGTGATAGATATTTGGCTGTTACCTGCTCCATATTCAACTTAGTGAGTGGGATGCAAGTATTCCTCAGTATTGAGTTATCCATGATCACTGTATTGTGTAAGGTGGTTAGCCTTAGGACCATAGGTGTCCCTTGGCATGTGCCATGTCGTGGTGTCTGAGTGGGTGTCTGTCTTGCTGGTCTGTTCTGTTTGGGTAAATGTCCATTGAGTGCCTCTGGGAAGGTGGGTGTGTGGCTTTTCACTTTATGTCATAGTTGCCAAATTGGGTTTCATGGTGAGCTATGTGTTCCACATGGTGTAGTGCAGGGGGTCTATATTATATGTTTGAAGTCTGAAGACTTCAAATCTCATATGATCGACTCCACATGAGCAAAGTTTTCAAACACTGAACATAAAATATAAACAAATTAAAAATAAAAAACCTACCTGAACACTCTATGCAGGGGGCAAACCCCCCCTGCACCCTCCACACCCTCCACTAATTAAATATGCCATCTCCGAGATTGCACTACATTGAAGTGAAGGGAAATATTCTCTACAGTGATCTCCATTGAAACATTTGATGTTTGAAAACTTCACTCATATGTTGTCGATCATATGAGATTCAAAGTTTAAAAAAATTCAAAGTTATGATATAGACCCAGTGCAGGTTTTGATCTTATTCTCTTGACCTGCTAGTCCAGTCTTTGCTGGAGAGTGCAAATGTCCATATTGGGTGATATATGGGTAACCCTCACAGGTCTGAGTGTTTGGAGTTTAGAGGGGAGGGTTGTCTGTGTACATGAGGCAGCTGCAACAGTGCCTCAGAATGGACAAGTGCACCAGGTTAATGGGTAAAAGCACAGATAACTGCCCTTCAAACATGCAAGGAGGGTTGGACATAAGTAACTACTGGGGCTACATCTGTGATGAAAGAGTACTGCTGACAGCTCCCAGGTGTGCCACACTTCTTGATACAATAACATGGTGAAGTGCCTAGCCATAATGCTAGTTGAAGTGCAAGACAGAAAGAACTAGCATGATGTACAGGTGGAACAGAAGGCAGACTGTCTGCCACCTGTAATACTTTACTACAACTGTGCAGTTATCAGCAGCTTTGGCCATGTGAAAACTCAGTAAGCTCTGTAGCATGTGCAGTAACTGCATAACACTATAGTAGACATACCTAGATAGGCAGGAGTTATAATACCAATACTGGGAAGTGTGTGTGTGTGTGTGTGTGTGTGTGTGTGTGTGTGTGTGTGTGTGTGTGTGTGTGTGTGTGTGTGTATGTGTGTGTGAATCATGTACTGTCTGGCTTATATCACTTTTGACCTTTGTACTACCCTTTTAGACTTCCCTTCACTCCAATTTAGTAGTCCTGTTGATGTCATCTGCCTTAGAAGTACCTTTGGAATAAGTGGAAATGTATAAGCTCTGTGGTGCGTCTGATAACTGCATAGCACTGTAGTAGGAATACCTACATAGGAAGGAGTTCTAATCCCAATGTTGGCAACTGTGTGTGTGTGTGTGTGTGTGTGTGTGTGTGTGTGTGTGTGTGTGTGTGTGTGTGTGAGAGAATCATAACTTGTCTGGTTTATACCATTTTGATGTGTGCACTAAACATGTCTTGTGACCACCTCCAGCTGCTACTACTTTATATAGGGTGGTAACAGAATCTGCCTCACATGCAGCAAGTTAAACCATTGTGCAGTCCTCTGTACAGATGTGTCTGGAATATCCATATGTTTGTAACCTATGAGTGCTCAGAAGTGGTCTGTGTGCCTTAACAATGCCCATGTATGTAATATTTTAGCCAAAGAGGCCACAGTGAATGTACTGACACATATGGCAGCATGAGGTATCATATCTGACTGAAAAATCATGCTGATATGATGTCTGCCACCCTCACAGGTGGCCAGCCTTGTAGGTGCAATACATGAGCCCAGATGCTTGGTTTTACAAGTGAACTGTTCCTGTTATGGGTCACATTAAAGGCTGGAAGAGGTGTGGACTGACATATTGTAGTCCTAATTAGTATGTAACAGGAACACCTTGCATATTAAGAGGGGTGTGCACACAATGTATATCCACTGTATACCACTAATGTGTCATACATGTCCCTACCTCAGGCTGTTTGTTCAGCCCATTTTGCTGGCCTCTGTCCAGACATCTTGGCACTGGCAAGTTGTGAGGTATGCTACAGGAATATTGAATTCATGTCATATAAGCCCCACTGGTGACCACTGTGATGCAATATAGTTAACCCCAGCACAGGTGAACATGCACAACAAACAATATAGCTATTATATAAAGCAATATAGCTATTACTGATGGTTGTGTGCATGGTAAATTGCATGCACTTCACATGCCTGGGGTATTCCCAGGCAACAACAGAACAATGTCATACTTGCCAGCTTCAGGCTGCTGTCCCATATGCAGACCAGAGGGTCCTAGGTAGTTATGAGAGGGAGTTATTGTCAGCAAACTCACATGTGGCCTTGGTACAGGATGGATGCAGCATGTCTGCACATCTACAGTACTAACCACAGTAATACACAATGTCCTGTAATCACAATAGATGTGCACATCTGTGCATTAGAAAATACCATCCACAACTGCAATCGGACCTGACACATGGATGTAGATACAATACAGATACATGTATGTCTGATACATTAGTGTAGTACTCCCCATTGGGCCCTTACCTGCATGCTCCTCATCCAGTGTGTGTGTGCAACCCACCTGTACAATGCTTCCATCAGCTTCATGGCTTGTGCATTAGGCATGTGCCCCAAGTTTGGTGAGGATGTCCTCAGGGGTGTCAATATGGACTGAATGGCTAGGCCCCCACCTGTGGCTAACCAGTCCCTCACTACAGCATTAGCCCATTGACGGGCATGGTGAATGAGGTCGGTGGCCCAGTGCTGCACATGCTCAAATGTTCTGCTGTGCAGGCTGGCATAATTTACCCTGTGGACCACACTGTTCCACAGGGCGGTCCTCTGCTGCACATCTTCTGCTCTCCATTCAAATAACAGGGCATAAAGTCCAATCACATATTGGGTGATGATATCAATCTCCCCAACAGAGAATGCTAGTAGGCGAGCACTCTGCATGTTAACTAGAAGACGTAAACAGGAAAAAGATCACAGGACCTCATACAGTTGTCAAAATGCACATTAACATTGGATATTACTTATAATAATCCACACTACACCATAGCAAATGTAAAATAAATAAAATAAAAAAAAAAATAACCCTCCAAGCTATCATGGCTATAGCAGCTTGCATTACACTTCTGACCCTGAGATATCTTATTCCCTCAATGCTGGACACTTAATTGCATAATCCTCTCTTCTCCATTCATTTCTGTGTAGATGGTTGACAGTGGGCATTTCCCTTGTGGATATTACGTGGATGGTGGCAGGTATGTGTTTGACTGTGGTGTGTGATAGAGCTGTGAGTACATGGCTGAGTTCATGTAGAGGGCAAACAGTGATAATGTTATGCCCCATGGAGATATGCTGTTGTTGCCATCAGTAGGCAATATATACATGCTCACCATTGCTGAGGGGAGAAGTGTGGTTGATGTGCATATCCCCCTGTACAACTGGGGTGGACAGGGTGTTGATGTTCCCACCAACCTGTGTGATGCAGGTTGCCTATATCCATGGCATGTGTGTATGAGGTGTTCTTAACCCCCAGTACAGGGTGAATTCTGTTGTTTTCTCTGAGACTTGCAACATATGTGGAGACACAGTTACAATTGTCCTTGCTGGTATGGATATGTCCGATTTATAGTCATAGTCAGCCTTACAGGAAGTCACCTGTGAACTTACATGTTTGCTCAGATATAGATGGACTTGCTTCCAAGTTGTTGCTGGAACCTATGTGTCCCTGTACAGCCAATGTAGCAAACTATTATGTGGTTTGTGTATTGCTGCTGTCCACCAAAGGGGATTACTCTACCTTGGTGGAGGTTGGATATACAGGTCAGGTACTACTGTGTCCATATAGCTACAGTGGATATAAAGGATACACACACCTGTTACACTGCCTGGTATTTGTGAAATTGGAACATGACACCACTATAACTCATTTTGAAACAATTCCCACCTGTAATGTGATCTATAGCCTGTACAATTCAATTGAAAACATAATCTGGTCTGTGAAAACATATGGAAATAATACTCAGTGGAATAAGCCAGTTGAATGAGTGTGCACACCTTTAAACTGATATGTTGTGCATGCACCTCTTGAGATGGTTGCAGCATTCATCCATCTTGGTCTGGACTCTAACATCATGGCACGTCTTCACTTGGCAATAGTTGCTCACCTTCCTAGAAACAACTTTGATTGTATTTCAGTGGAATTGTGCAGGTTAGAGGTCACATTCAAGATGAGAAACATTATGAAATGATCTTCTGTGGTCTGATTGTCATACAGCACACAAACCTGGCATTCCAACAAGGGTGTGTACACTTGTGATATCCACTGTATATAGGTGTTGATATAGCTGGTAGTGGTAGGTATGGACAGAGGGTCATAACACAGGTGGACACTATTCTGATTAATATCTGATAATCATGCCTACTCTAGTACCCATATCAGTGTCAGGGCAATGCAACAACCAGTAGCTATACACATTTATGTCTGTTGTATGCACTGACACTGATATTACACACATGTGCAACATACACAACCTATGTACCTGACTGCTTCAAATCCATGTGATTAGTTTTGTGCCTTCCAGCTGAACATATGCATACATACATGTGCTCAGGGGATACCTGGTATAGATTTATGTTCTATGTTAGTATGGTACACTGTATTTACAGTCATGCTGCTCAATCATACTTCTCAACCTGTTACAGCAGTATATCTGGACAATGGCACACATAAATGGGTGTCAAAAGGGATATCAGTATTGATATTGTATTAATATAGCTGCACCATACATTAGTACATTTGACATCACTGTGATCACCTGGAAAATGTCCAACAGTCATAAGTAGGCTGTTATGTTACAATATCATTTCTCACAGACCTGCCAGTGGTTTGGCTGACATAACAAAGGTATATGTGTATGTGACTACAGATATCAGTCACAAATGTGCTTATTGTCCAGCAGAACACTGTAGAGTTGAATGCGATTAATTCAATATATCACATGCAGTTCAACACACATGTCTGCAGCAGTACTTTGCTATGCACATGTCCTCTATAGGTCTTTTAGCTTTACAAGGCAAACGTGTCATACTCATAATTACAGGTAACATGGATATGGAAAACATCCCATTAACTGGTCTAGATGTGGCACAAACACAATTGTTTGACAGACACCCCTGTGGTTGTTATATATGAGCTGTCCTTTCCCAGGGTGAGTCAGGCTCCTGAGCTGTGATCCTACCTCACAACCTCGCAGAGCATCACATCTGGACAAAGCCTAAAATGATGGGGGGGGGATAAATATGGACATACTTTAAATATTCCTGTTACAAACTTAGGAAGTTTGTAGAATGATCCATTTTGCATTACAGTGAATATTCTTAAGGATGTGGAGTCTTAAACTCAAGTGTTTTTCATTACTTTATGACTTCAATCCTCAGCTATTTGCCAGAAAAGTACAGATTTCAGAAGGAACAGACAAAAAAATATGATGGTAAAATGTGGTCATTCAGTGAAGATCTGTACAGTTGAAAGGTTTGTCTGTGATCTCTCCCACTGCAAAGAGGGCCAGATGATATCACTATAGCAGCTGTTTAGCAGGACATTAGTACAGCAAGTCTTGTTGGGACATATATTCCTCCAAATCATATTTCCCGTTATTACAGACAAAGTACTACATTCAATTACATGCTTACATTTTCCACTTGCCTTTTTTCTTTCTTTCTTCTTTTCCAGTTTTTTTTTTTTGTCTCTCTCTCTCTCTCTCTCTGTGCACTACAGGGATAGAGCTGGTTTGAATAGGTGGCAGCATGGCTTTTATAGGTGATGCTCATGACCAGGTGATGATCTGTTCACCTTTTGGGGTTCCACACTTGCTAATTGCATGCAGAGCAGCTGTGTAGTTCTTCCAATAGCCAATGTCATGGCAACACACTCCTATAAATGAGTACTCCATATGGACATTGGCCCTTTCCCTTACTTGTGAGGAAGACATCCTGGAGTTGTGTGAGCTACTACCTCTTACAACAAGACTTATGGAGTCAAGCCAACTAAATGGTGGAGAAGGTTCAAGACGTAGGGGCAGAATGTGAGTATTGCTGTTATATGTTTGGAATACTGCTAGTTTAACAGGGTGTGTCTCCACATGCTACTTCTGCATGGGTTTCAGTCTGACAAAGTTCTGTCTCTGCATAGCTCTCAACTGTAGGGCCATCCACATAATGGCCACAGGTTAGCCTATGTATGGACTGTTCCCCAGACAGGTGTTGTCCTTGGCAAATCAGTAGCATACCCTGGTGACTGCATTATGTAGATGGTAACATCTATTTATTTTTTCTGACTTTATATCCCTCAGAAAATATATGTTACAACAAACCCTGTAACACCAGCAACTTCCTCAGTGTATAACAGAAATATTTAAAGTATGGCCATGCAGTTGGGCCTCTGTCTACCAGTTATGGCAGGGTTTGTCCAGATGTCATACAGTAGTAGGTTGGTAGGTATGCTGGTCTATCATTATTTACTGCTGTAATTGCTGTTGAGGGGAAAGGCTGGAAAACATGTTGAAGTCTGTACATTCAAGAGGATGGTGTATAGAGAATGCTCTTAGATGCCCTTGTAACATATTTTATATGGGGGACAGTAACACATGTTTTAAAACTAAGCTATTAGAACATGTAAGACATATTACTGATAAGAAATATGACAATTCTATAACGTACATTTGAATAAATCTCACCATGGGGGCAGTAGTGGTTTCCAAGGTACTGTTTTTAAAAAAGTCTGTTCCTCAGTTTGATGAAACATTCATAAAAGGACAATTGTTATGTACAGACTCATATTAATATTAACTGTGATAATTTATCCTGTAGAGAGTTAAATGAGGAGAGGCTGTGTACTTAATTATGTAATTGGGTGTTAATTGCATCTTGTGATTAAGGCATGTATTTCTGGTAATGTTTTACTCCTTGAAGGCTTTGGCCAAGATATGAGAGTATAATAAACATGTGAATTACAGACTGTTTGTATTTTTCTTTGCTATGTTCAGGCATTTTATTTAATTTGCTAAGAGGTTGTTGTTTGTCTGGACATCGTGTACGGCCTATCATGATTTTGTAGCAGTGTACTGTTCACTTATTTATTTGGACTGTGGGGGGGCAGATGTGAGTGTCATGGCTGCTTTTGTATCCAACTATGCATGCTGCTCCAGCTGTTTGTGTGGGCATTTTGGGACATGTATGTATATGTATATATATATATATATATATATATATATATATATATATATATACATCTCAGTATTTATTGGTAATATGTAATATAGCTATATATTGTTGTACACATATATGGATCTCCCTACATCTCTCTCTCTCTCTCTCTCTCTATGTATGTTTCTATTCATATATATATATATATATATATATATATATATATATATATATTTATAGATATCAGTCCTTCCTAATTGCACAGTGTCTCTTCCCTATTGTAAACTGGCTGTAAACAAGGGTATGTTTGAGAAAACATCCTAAAACCATACAGCTGGTTTACTGCTAAATTGCTTTCACTATGGTGTGCAGGGTCATGGACTCAAGACCTGCAAGGGCTGTTTATTTTGTTGCTAGGCAAAACAAGGACTGTTGGATACAGAGTGATTAAGGTGGCTTTGTGCAGCCTTAAGCATGTTTGCATGGGTTTGTGCAACAGTAAGCAGTGCTAACGTATGGTTAAACGCATAGGCGCTTACATTGTTTAATGTTCACTTACCAATGCGCAAATCTGCTTAGCATTTGCATTTAAGCAATGCTTAGACCTGCTAAGCATAACTCAGCCCTGGTAACCAGTGATCACATTCCAGTCTGATAAAATAACAGGGTAATGACATCTTTAATAAGTGTATTTAATTCCCTGTACATAACATGCTTCTATGTGCTGTCATTATGGTAGCAAGGGGTGTGAGTATACTGTATGGGACACCTGAGTATACATGGGTAGTACCACAATCTTTTCTGTTTGAATTTGTTTCATTCATGGGTACTATCTCAGGTTATATGCAGTCACACTTGCATATTACACCAGCTACAGTGCACTGGTTGACAAATATAGTTTAACGCATATTGTATCATAATGTTAGTACTTTTAACAGTGCTTTTCCAAGTAAGAGTAGATTGCAGATTGTAGTACTGGAGTCATACACCCCTGCATGCAAAGCTGGACTCTGAGTACTGACTATCTTGTTCTTGGTGTTTGAGCTGTATGTTTTTATGTATCTCCTATTGGATATTGACCTGATATGTTGATATTAATTGTGGACTACTATGTTTTTTGGACATGTCATTGAGGACTGCTGTCATGTAGTAATGGCATACCTTTCAGTTTCAGACATCTATCTTTCAAAACATTCATCCTAATGCATAATCTGTTAGCTATCTACTTTCTGTCTGTCCTATGTAAAGATGTGCAGATGTCAAATATTGCTATGGCCATACCACTATATAGGTGCCCACACTGTATTTTGCTGAGGGCCTGGACACTGCTGCTAGCTCCGACATATGGGACATTCCTTAATGTGGGCCTTGCCCCTTTTCCTTGCCTGTGTGAAGGACATTACAGAGGTGGTGGCTTACAGATTCACATACAGTAGGTGGCAATACGTCACAGGACAGGGCACGTGAAGACAGCCAAACAACATGGGGGACAAATTCCCAGATTTGTAAACAGATTCTATGTCATCAGTGCTGTTATACACATGGTGGATTGATAGATTGACAGTGTTTGCGTGGACATGCATTTAGTGAGTGATTTCAGACTCACAGTGATATGTCTCTGACATACCTCTCCACTGGCACACTGTCCACAGACTGGCCACATGTCTGCCTGTGTCTGTTTCTCAGACAGTTGGTGTCCTTGGTAAATTAGTCGTGGACTCTGGGGAATGCAGTTAGAAAATACTCACATCTATTGGTATTACAAATGTCATATTCCTCATAAATGATGTTACAACAATCCCAGTGACATCTGCAATTGTCTCAGTGTATGACAGCAGTATGTCCAGTCTATGCCTGTGTTTGTTCCTCTGTCTCCAAATGATGTCAGGCTTTGTCCAGATGTCAATCAGACATAGCTATTTTTATCATCATTATTTCTTGACTTCATTCCTGCTACCATCCCAGTGATGTAGTACACTCACAGACATGTCAAGGAAGAGGCCTTGGATACAAGTACTGAGCCTGTGCATTCTGAGCTGAACTGTACATGTGAGAGGCCTGTGTATGTCTGGCCATTGTTAACAGACTGTCATGATTGTGTACACATGTCATGCGTACATGTTATTTGGGCTGTGTACGGATAGGGGGTGGATGTAAGTGTTGTGGCTCCTTCCTTATCTGACTGTGCATGTTGCTCCAGTTTCTGCTGATCTATTGGCTGCATGTGTTTGTAGGGGCAGACTGAGATATGTCCTCAGGATTCAGACTACACTGACAATTGGGACTCTATATACAGGGCTAGTGTGTGGGTGGCAAACAATGATGTATTTGCTCACACAGTCCATATATTCTACTATTCACTTGACATAATGGTATGTGACTGTGATGATGATGGTTGTGGGTATGCACTTTTGCACTTCCCTGTAGTTCCTGATACATTTGCAAATACATGTGTAATTACCCATAGCAGATGTCCTAATTCAATTACTTGTGCTATTTCAGAAAATATATGTTAGATCATACAGGTGGGTGTTACTACAGCAACTGTGGTAGCTTACCTACATTACTACTTCAGATACATCCCCATTTTCATGGCTTCCACTGACCACTTTGTCAGCCTTGGTCCAGATTCATTGCAGAATGGGGTTCTGAGCATACCTGTCAACTGGCTGGATTGTTTCAGGTTGTCCAGGTTTATTGCTCATAGTTCTGGTCTGCTTTACAGATTATTTGCATTTCTCTGGTAAATCACTGTAATGATATGACTTTTGTCAGAAAATGAGGACATACATTTCATTTACCTACCTCACATCCATCAGAATATGTATGCTGACACAAACTGTGTCACTCTGTCAAGAAGAGTACAGGAGGACAATGACCTCTTCCTTCCTGGATGCTAATGTGTTAGTACTGAGATGTGCCACATAGAAGGACTTTATGACCACCGTGGCAATGTGGTGGTCAAGAGACATTGCTGTCAACCTGTATACCCAGATCTCTTATAATGTCTTCTTTGTTCAGAGGACTACCATCATGTGGTAAATCATGGGAACATGGTTTTCCACACAGGGGATGACAGCACATTTTCTGACACTGAGCTCAAGGCCATGGTTCTGACACCAGTCATTGGTCTCAGTGAGGCCTTTCAGTAGGATGCCAACATCACTTGGGTAGTTAATAATAGCTCCCAACTTGCAATTATCTGCAAACTTTGTCAGCCAGAGCCCCTTCATGTTGTCATAGACTTCAGAGAAGTTGATACCAAACATGAGAGGACCCAGGACAGAACCCTGTGGGACTCCACTTATGACTGCTCAGCAATCTGACTTGGAGTCAGCTATTTCCGCACTGTGAGTCCAATCTGTGACCCAGTTTGCAACCCACCAAGTGATATAGGGGTCAATGCCTAGCTTAGTGAGTTTTTCCTGATTCCTGAGTGGGCAATGTTATCAAAGGCTTTGGACAGATCAAGGTAGGCTGTGTTTGCCACCTTGCCTTCATCCACAGCTCAGGTGACTGATGGCAAGAAGTTGACCAGGTTGATTGAGCAGGTATGACCTACCCTTCACAAAAGTAAACTGTGTTGGATCCTGAATCTACAGATTCCAATATCCTCATTTATTAGGTGCATGATGATGCATTCCATAGCTTTGCATAACAGACTTGTCAGGCAGTTGGGGCAGTATTTCCCAGGGTCTGTAATTGCACCTCATTTGTGGAGAGGGGTGACTGTAGCAGTGCAAAATTCAATACGGACAAAGCCTAAGGTGAGGCTGTGCTTGTACAGGGTACACAGGTGAGGTGCCAGGTCACTCTGTAGTTCATGTAGAACACAGCCAGTGATATTGCCAGGCCCCATAGAAGCTGTGTTCTTGGCCTTAGACAGGTCAGGTGTTTTAACCTGTGAAACAGTAATACTCAGTGCCTGGCAGTGTACTGGTATTGTGATTGGTCCTGGGGGGGTAAAGTTGGCACTGAATCTGCCGGCCAGTATACTGGCAATATCTATTGGCTCATATAGGAGGTACCATTGTGCAGTAGTAGGTGGTGTATTTGGGGAGGGAGGTGGGGTAGGAAGACAGACAAGGCAGACAAGACAGCATACAGGGGCAGTATATAACACATGTGGGGTAAACACTTTGGACCGGGAGGGGTGTTTGGTAATCAGAAGCCCACGAGCCCCCAAATGGATACAGTGGGACTGAGGTCCCCACCCATGGGCAGTCACTTCAGCACCTTCATAGCACCGAAGGTGGCTGTGCTGGGGGTTGAGCAGGATGGGCAGGCAGACCCTCTAATTGCACCACGCGACCCTCAAGCTGGTGCAGCAGATCTACAAAATAGAAAAACAAAACAAACTAATAAATAAAGGCAAGGGGTATTCACTAGACTAATTTATTGTAAGCGCTTTCGGACACAATATTATGCGATCTTCTTCAGACAAACATGGCAAAAAAGCATTTTTAATTTAAATAAACCTCCGAAAAGTGACATCATCAATCAAGCACCTCAATGCACACAATTAAAGGCATAAATCTTCCCTAAAATTAAATGGAATAAAATGTCCTATTTAGCACCATAAAAACATTTGTACATATATAATAACATTAAAAATAGAAACTAATAAAATAAAACATATATATATATATATATATATATATATATATATATATATATATATATATATCTAAATCAATTCACACATCATTTTTTTCATTCACTTAAAGAACAACAACACTGCTAGTGTCTTTCTAAAGACTTAAGTTTGAGCAAACATTTCAAAGAACATGACTCATTCAGCCCTGGGAACATATAGGCAATGGTTAAAACCTGCCACCACAGCTACCTCATCTCTAACCTAAGGTGCCAAGGTCCACCCCTAACATTTTTTTTAACCTCCTCTATAACAAAGAACAGAAAAAATGGTCATTATTGTCATTTATGTACTTAGCTAATGCATTATTACAGTCCCTTTTAAGGATACAGTACTGATGCTCATAAATCCGTTGCTTCAGATGTCTCTCAGTTTTACCTATATAAGACCACGGGCAATGCTGATATTCAGCAAAATAAATAACACCAGACCTTTTGCAGTTGTACCTACCATTAATTGAATAGGTATAATTTCCTACTGAAAACCTATTGGAAGCCTTTATATACTTACAATAGTTACAACTGCCACACTTAAGCATACCCCCAGTTGTATAATAAATATGGGTCTTCATCTCAACTAGATTTTTAAGGTTATAGCCCCACTTATAGACAAATTTTGGGACCTCAGGTTCTTTATTTCTAAGATGAGGGTCATCAGTTAAGACAACCCAATTCTTACACAAAATATCTCTCACATAATGAGCATCAAGAGAGAAAGGTGTACTGAATATTAATGAAAAGTTACAACTATTTATGTCATTCAAGGGGCTACTATGTGGTGCTAATTTGGGTAACTTATCTTGTTCCAATAATACACCCTTATTAAGTATAGGTCTAAACAAACCTGATTCACATTTAGTACTAACCTCACTACCTAGTTCTTAAATCAAAAGGGGTGGATATCCTTGAGCTAAAAAGATTTGTTTAAGGTTCAAACATTCTTCTAAAAAATCATGTTGTAGGGTAGTCATATGGGCTGCCGCCACAAGTTGTCCTTTAACAACAGAACATTTTTGGTGATATGGGTGGGAGCTGTCAAAATGCAAAAAACAGTTTGAATAAGTTGGTTTCTGATATATTTTAGCCATATAGCAAGTATTAGCCCTATCCTTGGTTAATAAAACATCCAGAAAGGCTATGGTGTAAGTATTAAATTCAAACATGAAACTCAAAAAGGTAGTAAGCTCAGATAATTCCCGAACAAATTCTGCAGCATTATTTTCTTCACCTTTGAACAACACAAATATATTGTCCAAATGGCATGCATACCAAAAAACATACTGCTTAAATGTGTCATGGCAAAACAGGATTTCGTTCTCCCAATAAGCCATGACACAATTAGCAAAACTCCCACCAAATGGAGAACCCATAGCTATTCCTGATTTTTGGAGGTAAATATCGCCCCTAAATAGAATGTAGTTATTGGCCAAAATAATGACCAATAAATACTCAATCAAATTAATTTCATCCCCCGTAACCCCTAATTTGTGTAAGAATTCTGGAGTCCAAGAAATCCCTAAGGTCTGGGGGATGACAGTGTACAAGTCATGGACATCAATAGTTAGAAAATTAAACTCACTATTGGAATCTAGACTGTTACTTTTCTTAAGAAAGTCACAGGAGTCATGACAGATCTGTGGTTGGCCATTCAAATATTTCTTTAATTTCATATCCACCACCTTAGCACACCCATAAGTACTGTTTCGGCCATCAACAGTAGGCCAAAATGGTGGATTATTCAAGTTTTTATGGAACTTTGGGAGCCCAAACATAACAGGTGTCACTGGAGAAGGTATTGGAGTTGTGGTGTCAGGTTTTAACCAATGCCTATATGTTTCCACAGCTGAATGAGTCATGTTCTTTGAAATATTTGCTCAAACTTAAGTCTTTAGAAAGATGCTAACAGTGTTGTTCTTTAAGTGAATGAAAAAAAATGATAATGTGTGAATTGATTTACGCACACACACACACACACACACACACACATATATATATATATATATATATATATATATATATATATATATATATATATATATATATATATGGAAATAACCCTGCTTTCTGACCTGCTAAAGAAATCTACCTATATTTTACTGTTAGATTGTTTTTTGTAGTACAGGATTTTTACCTTTCTCGGTGCAGCCCCACTCCGTTCGCCCTCGCTATGCTCAGCCTCACTCTGCTCCCCTACCCTACCCCCATTCCCACCCCTATTATCATTTAATTTATACCTACCATTAGCTCCTCCCTTCACCTCCTCCTCCAATAGGCTTTTTTCCCAACCCCCATACCACAACTAACCAATTCCCTTAATCAACCCTTTCCCTTCATAAAAACATCCTATCTCCCACAATCCTCTACTATCTCATTCCATTTCCTTCCACACATACCTATATTTTTCTCCTCACCTGCCCCTGTCCAACACCAACCAAGCATTTCAAACATCCCCTCCACCACTTTTTTTCTTTCTCATATTCTTTTTTCCATCTACTATCCTACTAAACATATGCATATTGCATAACTACGTATCACCTTACAAATTCTTCACCTACCTTTACCTCCTTGCTAAACCTCTATCTAATCCCTACATCTACTCTCCTTTAATCATATACTTTTTAAACAACTATATACCTCCTACTAAAACTTTGTCTACTCTTTTCTCTACTACAATTTTTCTCCCCATCTCTTTATTGCCCACTCTACCACTATGCCCCTCTACACTAATACAATAATTCTAACTATATCCTTTCATCTCTATCTACTCTTCCACTTAACATCACATGACACAACTCACATACCTCTTAAACTAACACACTCAACCTCCACCTACACACAAACTCTTCCTAGTTATTCCTCAATAGGCTCAACCATATTTTCTCCAGACACATTTCTACTAGCCAAAGTAAAACTCTTCCAACAACACAAAGTCCACCATAATTATCCCAAACATTATTACTGCCAAAAAAAAAAACAACTGACAACCACACCCCTCCACTCAAAACACCCTTTCTAACTTAATAAAATGCGGTGACATACACAGAAATCCAGGGTCTCTTTCCAAAATGCAAAACCAACTAAACCCCACAAAATCTTTAAACTTTACTACCATCAATATATAAAGCATTAGACAAAGCATTAGAAACAAAATTCCCACTTCCATGCGTGGTTACACCTAAACAAACCTGACTTCACTGCTATAACTGAGACATGGCTGAAGCCATGCATAAATAATACAGAATTCCTACCCCCCAACTATTCATGCCTCAGAAACGATTGACCACACAAAAAAGGCGGGGGCGTTGCCTTAATATATACAAGTAGCTATATCATAGTTCCATACTCAAAACCCATTCCACAGTTCTCCTCTGCTGAACCTTTAGTAACACTATTAAAATAAATAACCATAAAACCCTCTGCATCATAGTTTTATACATTCACCCAGGTGATAACACCTCCATTCTAGAGAAGATTCTAGTTTGGTCATAAAAACATATTCAAAATGAAAGCATAATACCTTTACCAGAAAGGCTCCTCCAGACTCTGCTACACTTTGCTGTGAAGGAAAGGTGAGTTTGCTTTTATTTGTTGTATTTTGTATTACTTTATTGCCTTTTTATATTTTGAATATTGTGGTTTGTTTTCTTTACCTTGTGTTTTACTTGCATTCTTCTTTAAGTGCATATTAAAACTTCAAAAGAGACCACAGCTCTGTGTCTTCTGAGTCAGGCAGAAATTAGAACTGATCAATTAAGGACTCATTCATAAGATAGAAGAGGTCACTTAAGGTTAATCATTTGTGAACTGAGGGGGTGGAGCTAGGAACTAAACTTTCTATTTAAGGGATAAAATAAAACATTTCAGAGCTTTACCAGAAAGGCTCATCCAGACTCTGCTACACTTTGCTGTGAATGAAAGGTTAGTTTGCTTTTATTTGTTGTATTTTGTATTACTTTATTGCCTTTCTATATTTTGAATACTGTGGTTTGTTTTCTTTACCTTGTGTTTTACTTGCATTCTGCTTTAACTGCATATTAAAATTTCAAAAGAGACCACAGCTCTGTCTATTCTGAGTCAGGCAGAAATTTTTTCCACCCTCCCACCCAGTTACAGTTGTCTTGTTAAATACCACTGTCTTTCTAGTTGTCTGCCTCTTATGTTAATCTGAAATCTCATTTCCTCTCTGCTTTCACTGGCTTGTGTAAGTAATCACAAAATCATCATTTTTGAAATCACTCCCCTTCAACTATTTAAATTTATTGGCCATCCTACTGTACTCCATAGTACCAGAATACAAAAGTGACCACCCCTTTCAATCCATTTTGCTGTTTTAAAAATAGTAACTCTCCACTAAACCTTAACTTTTTAAACAGGTAAAACATAAGCTGCCTACTTTCACATCTAACTTCTCTAGTGCACACTGCAGTGTGCATTTTTTTTCATCTTACCTTTAAGCATCCCTGTGACTAGCACTTGCTCTAATACCTGCTGGAAATCACTAGGAAGCCTTAAACTGATACAATATAAATAAACATCAACTTGTTAATAAAATCAACATATATTCTGGTTAGATCAGATTCACAATAATTTTACCTAGTACATAAAAGGATGTACAATATGCAAATGCAAAAGAGAATAAAGGTTTAAGCTTCGGAGGGTAGAAAGTAGAAGAAAAAGTGAGATAAATAAAACAAAGCCAGTGGTTATGGAAGCATTATACAAGCACTCAACTCTCCATGTTAATAAGGAGAAATTAATCATAGGCATTAAACAGCCTATAATTGCAAAGTACCTTGCTAAGGTAAGGGAAAACAGCTCCTGTACTTTACAAAAAAAAAAGCACCAAACCAGGCATGTCCAAGGGTCAGCTTCCAGTGATTTCTCCTGTCCACCTGGTGAATGTGGGCATACTGGGGCAATGCAGCAATTGCCTCATGTACACAGACAACCCTCTTCTCCTACCACCCAACACTACAACCTGTGAGAGATGCACTTACATAGCCAAAATGGAAGCAAACCTCTCTCCACCCAAGATTGTGCTAGACAGTCAAGAGGAGAAGGTTATCACCCACACTACACCTCAAGCAACACATAGTCCTTCTAAACCCACACCACCAACACTCACATATAGCAACACTAAATCCACATATGCAGAGGCCCTTAACTTTAACCTGCCCAAGCAACAAGGACCTCTGAAGCTGAAACACAAACACCAATCACAATCAAAGTGTCACATAGCTCACAACACCAGTGTGCCACCCAACAACCGCCCCTAAGGCAAGACAACGTACATAACACTTTATTCATAGGTGATGCTATACTCTGGCACACTGATGTCCCACTCAACAGGTTGAACAAGGAGAAAATTACAGTCAGCTGCCTGCCGGGTGCCAGGATCCACCACATAATGCATGCACTCAAGTCAATCCACAAGTACAAATATGACTCTGTCATTGTCCATGTTGGAGTGAATGACTTGAGACGTACCTCCCTGGACTACATGAAAAGAGACATGGAAGAGCTCTCAGATCATGTGGCCCAGGCAGGTATGACCCTAGCCCTGAGTAGCATCCTGCCTTCACCCAGAATGATACCACAATATAAGGACAAAATGATTGACTTCAACAATTGGCTAAGCTTCTGGTGTCATTCAAAGGGGATCCAGTATCTGTCTGCCTGGGATGACATGATCAACAGACCACGATGCTTTGCCAGGGATGGTCTGCATCTGTCGCCCCTGGGATTCAGGTTACTGGCTAAGGCTCTTGCCACCCCTATAGTGCCTTTTTAGGCAAAGTTCAAAGGACAAAACCATCACTGTAACAAGTACAAGCAATTCAAACTCTGAAGGTAATGCTACTCAATGCTAGAAGTCTAAACCTCAAAATGCACTCTCTTGAGGCACTCCTAAAAATGGAGAACATCGATATTTGTGCCATAACAGAGACCTGGTTCAAGGCTCCAGAGACCACCCCTGCAATACCAGGCTACAACTCTTTCCACACTTTTCAGCCACCAAACCAGGACCGAAACACTAAAGGTGGAGGAGTGTCAATATTCACCAAGGATATTCACACCAGCAGGCTACTTGCCCAACACAATGCATCTGAAATTCTTCAGGTGCAACTAACACTAGGTAAGACTGCAATCCAAATTGTAGCTTGCTACAGATCCCCCACCATGCCCCAAGATTCTCACTACACCTTTCTAAATATACTGGAAAATATTAAGATAGAACCAAACACCCTAATACTGGATGATTTTAACTACTCTGCCATTAACTGGGAAAACTACTCATGTACCAACACCTTTGACCAACGGTTCTTGGAATTCATAAATTCCAACACCCTGGAGCAACTAATCCATAGTCCCACTAGGGGCTCCATTATCCTAGACCTGGTCATTACCAACATGGGAAATCGATGCTCCACACCTATGGTCACCCCCTCGATAGTCAGGTCTGACCATAAGCTAATCACCCTTAACATCCACATCCCACCCCCATCCCCCAGTAAGGAAACCTCCATAAAAAAACTTCTCCAAAGCCAACTTCATGCTACTCAAGTCAGAAGTGACAAACTTCATGACACCCTTGCAGACGGGAACTGAAAGTTCAACTGCTGAATCCTACACTAAGGCACTGTACGAGCACATCCACTCATGCATGAATCGTGCCATCGAAATAGAACCAAGATGCTCTCATCCAAAAAAAGGAAGCCAATCTGGTGGTCCCCTGCCATAAACAAACTTTACAACAAAAGGAAGAAACTGTTGCAGAAAAGAGGAAAGTCCCAGGATGCAAAAAACTCCCTTACCAGCCTCAGTAAGAATCCTCCAAAGCTAGCTACAAAAATAAAATTACCAAAGATTCCAAAGACAACCACAAGGCATTCTATAACCATGTCAAGAATCTAAATGGCAATGCTCAGAACTGATCTGAGCTAAAACAGAAAGGCATTAAATATACTGATCCCAAGGATATTGCCAATATCCTGGCAGATCTATTCAGTGCCAACATCACCCTCTGCTCACCCCCTAAATGGCCCATCTCAATACCGGAAGATTGCCAAATTCCGGTAATAACGGCCACACAGGTAAAAAACGCACTCTCCAAAGCTAAGAATACAGCATCCATGGGACCAGATGACATCCTGGGCTGTATACTACATAAACTACAATATGAACTGGCAGCTCACCTAAGTGTCATGTTTAATCATAGCCTCACCTCAGGTTTCGTGCCCACTGAGTGGTGCAGAGCTACAGTTATCCCACTCCACAAAGGAGAATCCACCTTGGATCCCAGAAACTACCATCCCATCAGTCTGATGAGCCTTGTTTGCAAGGCCATGGAGTGTATTATCATGGAACTTATAAACAAAGACATTGGCAACCTTCAAACACTGGACCCCACCCAGTTTGGGTTCGTGAAGGGCCGATCTTTTCTCCTGAACCTGATTGACTTTTTCGAATCAGTCTCCAGAGCCATGGACAAGGGTAAGGTGGTCCACACAGCCTATCTAGACCTTGCCAAGGCCTTTGACACCATCCTCCACTCCAGAATCATAGATAAACTTACTAAGGTGGGCATTAATCCCTATGTCACCCAATGGGTTGCTAACTGGTTTACTGATAGAACCCACGCTGTAAAAGTAGCCGGATCCAAATCCAGCTCCAGACAAGTGACAAGTGGAGTACCTCAGGGTTCAGTCTTGTAACTGCTCTTGTTTGGTATTTACTTCTCTGAAGTACAGGCCAACACTAAGGGACTCTGGCTAACAAAGTTTGCAGATGACTGCAAACTGGGAGCCATTATTAAATCCCCAAATGATGTGGATACTCTACAAAAGGGCCTTACAGAAACAGATGCTTGGTGCCAGAGCCATGGGCTCATGCTCAATGCCAAGAAATGTATAGTTATCCCTTTTGGGAAAAAAACATGTACCCGTGCATTACCATATAAGTGGCAGTACACTAAACACCGAAAATGTGATAAGAGACTTAGGGACACAGATGGACAGTTGTCTCACTTTCAATAACCACATCGCCACAACAGTCAGGAAATCCTTCTATGTGGCACACCTCATCACTAAGGGCTTTTCATCCAAAAAAAGGAGGTCATTGTACTCATCCCTCATTAGACACATTATAGAATACAATGCCCCATTTGGTATGTACCTCTCAAGACATCTGCAACAACTGGAAAGACCGCAGAAATACCTCACTAAAAGAATCACAGGCCTAAAGCAGATGCCCTATGCTAACCGCCTTAAAAAACTCCAGCTATACTCTGTCACATATCGTCTACTCAGAGGTGATTTCTGCTTAACATACAAGGCCATGTCAAACCCAGAGCTGTTGGACATGCTACACTTAAAGAAATCCCAATCCCTCAGAGCCACACGCTCCAGAGATCTAAACCTTGTCATCACAATGAGCAAAACATGCGGGAGGGATAGGTTCCTGACCCAGAGACTCTGCAGACTCTGGAATAGATTGCCCATACATGTCAAGCAGAGTACCTCTTTGGCCCTCTTCAAAAAGAACCTTGACGATTGGATGGGAGAAAGGAAATTCACCCCGGGGATAGCGTCATTCACCCTGCTAGACAGGGGTCCAGGGAAGTAAATAGTATGGGAAGAAATAGCCAGGGAATTGTTATGGCTAGGCTTGTATAGGCCCTAGGGCTGATTGTCTAGTACCAACCTATGAACCTATGAACCTAATACTAGGGGATGTAAACATAAACTGGACAAATATCACCAATCAAAACCTCCAGACTGATATCAACCTATTCAACTACACCCAACTAATTTCTGATATAACCAGACCCAACAATAAAATGCAACAAGGCTTAACCTTAGACCAGATCCTTGTGTCTGACTCAAATAAAATCTCCACCTCTAGGACTTTACCAAACATATCAGCGACCACCTACCAGCCTTCGTCATCTGTAAAATTACTACAATGGCCAATAATCACCACTTAAAACTAAGAAGAGACCTATCCAGTTTCTCACCTGAACCTCTAAATGAAATCTTATATGATACTAACTGGGCTCCATTAAACTCCATTCCCCTAGATGATGCAGTTGAATTATTCAATTCAACATTTCTCAAAATCCTAGATGAGGTAGCACCACCCAGAATAAAAAGAGTCAAGACTAACCATGCAAATTGGCTCACTAAATCCACAAAGCAAATCATGTCCTCTAGAGACAAAGCTTAGAGAACATGACTAACACACAATAACCCAGCTGACCTGGTACAATACAAACAACTACGTAATCAAGCCAAAAGACAGGTTATTAAAGATAAAAAAGACTATTACAACAAGCTACAAAACCGGCATAGACTAAACCCTGAAAATCTCTGGGGAACAATAAATTCCCTTTTTCACCCAGGGTCTAACACCAATCCCTGCCCATACCCTGATAAACCCCCTCTGATATAGCCTCTCTCTTTAACTCATAATTTATTGACACCATTGCCAAGCTGACCACTACTTTCCCCTCTTCAAACCTAAACTCACCAGACCAACATACTACTCATTCTAAACCATCCTCACTACCATATTTTTCTTTCTGTCCCATACCCATAAGCACCATAAAGAAACTGCTTCATAAACTCAAACCCTGCTCCTGTGCTCCTGACACCCTACCTGCTGAATTCCTAAAAATAACTGCTGATTCCATTGCTTACCCCATTAGCATACTAATTAATATATCAATCCAAGAATCCTACGTACCTAAAATCTGGAAAAAAGCTTACATTCTTCCTCTGCACAAAGGTGGCAAAAATTCTGATATCTCAAACTTCTGGCCCATAGCCATTCTGTACCCCATCTCTAAAATACTAGAAAAATGTGTCCATACCCAGCTTCTCAACCACTTAATCAACAACCAACTACTCACCCCAACTCAACATGGCTTTAGACCAGGCCATAGCACAAATACAGCCCTCATCTCTTTTATGGATACAGTAAATCAGGCAATCAATTCAAATCTGATCGTCTCTTCACTCTTCCTCGAGTTTTCAAAAGCATTTGATGCAATTACTCACCCCATTTTACTCTCTAAACTTAATAATCTAGGTGTGTCACCCCAACCCTTAATTGGTTCTCAAGCTACCTTTCTGACAGATACCAATCAATCAAATGGCAACAATCCTCTTCCACCTTCCTAAAAATCTCCACTGGTGTTCCCCAAGGCTCAATATTGGGCCCCCTACTATTCAACTTATTCACCAACAATTTTCATGAGTCACTAATACATGTTGACGTTATACAATATGCAGATGACTCAACAATTATCTGCACTGCAAAAACCCCTTCTGAGCTTCAACTACTAACCCAAAATGCCTTCACATCCACTGAAAAATGGATGTCAAATAATTACCTCACCCTCAACCCAAACAAGACCAAGCTGATTCTATTCACTCCCAAAAATAAAACACCCCCAAACAGGGCTGAATTCTCTATCGACTCCCAAAAGAATACCTCCATAGAAGTTGTCCCCAGTACTAAACTGTTAGGAGTTATTATTGATGAAGCCCTAACATTTGAACCCCACATACTCAATAACATCAAAAAGGCACATTAGAAACTAAGTACCCTCTATAGACATAGCTATTACCTAAATTACAATGCCAAAAAAAAACTAGCCTCAACTTTCCTACTTCCATCTCTCCTGTATGGTGCCCCAATCCTCACTAACATACACTCTTCACTAAAAAACAAACTTAATATATGCTACAATAAAGTTGCCAGATTTGCAACAAATGCTAAGTCCTCATCACATCACTGTTCCTCGCTGCAACAACTAAACTGGCTAGAACTATCACTCTGTCTTAACTACTTCCACTTAAGTACTGCACACAAAATAATATATAAACCAACAGCTTGTCCATCAATCTCCTCTATATTAACGCTGTACCATCCAAGCAGACACCTTAGATCAGAAAACAAAATTCTACTTAAAGTTAACAAACCTCAACTCTCAGCTGGCCAAATGCTCTATTCCTTCACTACCTCCAAACGTTGGAAAAACTCCCAACCTCAATAACTTCCATCTCATACCCTACTCTCTTTAAAAAATCCCTTAGACAACATCTCTCTACCTGCTGGTTATGCCCATGCCAAAAATAACTCTTCTTCTCTTCATACTACTCTTCATACTACTCCATACTACTCTTCATACTACTCCATACTACTCTTCATACTACTCTTCATACTACTCCATACTACTCTTCATACTACTCCATACTACTCCATACTACTCTTCATACTACTCCATACTACTCTTCATACTACTCTTCATACTACTCCATACTACTCTTCATACTACTCCATACTACTCTTCATACTACTCTTCATACTACTCTTCATACTACTCCATACTACTCTTCATACTACTCTTCATACTACTCCATACTACTCTTCATACTACTCCATACTACTCTTCATACTACTCCCACTCTCTGGGAACTACATGTATGCACTCTTAGCAGGTCTGCAGTCATAGCTATGACTGTTGCTACACTGCCTACACAGCTTTTAAATGAGTGTAAATAATTGTATATGTTGTAACTGTTTTCTGCCTCCCAACGAGTAAATTGTAATGGCATCTATATGACTGAAATTACATGGTTATATCATTATGTACTACCATAAAACTGCAAAGGAAATGCTAAAAGATTGTAAAGAAAATGCTATTTGATATTTGTATTCTGTAATGTGAAATTTATGTGGAGCTTTTCTCCCCGGGCTTCCACTGAAAATGGGCTCACCTAGGCCCAGTGGACTTTCCTGGTAAACAAATGCAATAAATAAATAAATAATATAATATATATATATATATATATATATATATATATATATATATATATATGTTTTATTTTATTAGTTTCTATTTTTAATGTTATTATATATGTACAAATGTTTTTATGGTGCTAAATAGGACATTTTATTGCATTTCATTTTAGGGAAGGTTTATGCCTTTAATTATGTGCATTGCAGACCTCCCAACCATTCCGAATTACTCATTTTTTACCGAGTTTTGGGGTCCAAATGAAGGAGTGCCATGATTCCTGAGTGGCACCCCTTCATTTCCAATTTGTTTGCTTTGTTTTTTTAATTTTCGTGCTGTAGGAGCTGATGTTATCGTCTGTGCGATGACGTCAGCTCTGTCAGGCTACCAGCCAGTTGGAATTAGGTTCATAGGTTCACATCATTCCCACTGGTGTGTGGTGAGTAAGAAACTACCTCTGGCCACACAAGAAAATGGAGAGGAACACACAAATACAAAGCCCAGGAGCCAGCAAATCTGATCCACTGGAACAACTAACTAGGAAGAAAGTTTAGGAAAGGAGAAACAAACAGAGACAGAAAAATGCAGTAAATGCTTTGTTTTTAAGGTAATAAAACAGTAATATAGGCACAAACAGTAGTCAAAAGCTCAAAAAGAAGAAAAAAAAACTAAAAAAAAAGTAAAAAAATACTTATGATCAAGATGCTAGGGGGCTAAAAAAAAAACAGGAAATTACCCAAAATGGCCGACAATAAAGAAACTACTCCTGGCCACACAAGAAAAATGGAGAAACAAGAAACCAAATACAAAGCCCAGGGATCAGCAAAAAAATAAGGTAATAAAACAGTAATATAGGCACAAACAGTAGTCGAAAGCTCAAAAGATCGAAAAATGCAAACTAAAAGTTTAAAAAATACTTATGATCAAGAAAGTTGCTTTTTCTGCTCTCTGTTGGCTCAGGAACTCTGCAGGGGACCACAAGGAGCTATGCTTAGTTCTCTAATGCCAGAAAAGCTGCCAAAGCGTGCTTTATAGCAGGGGCTGGAAAAACAGGAAATGACCCAAATAACCACTCCTCTGAGGACAAACAAGCAGCTCAGTACTCCACTCCCACTGGTGAGTAAAGAAACTACCTCTGGCCACACAAGAAAATGGAGGAACACAGAAACCAAATACAAAGCCCAGGGATCATCAAAATCTGATCACAGGAACAACTAAAGTTTAGGAAAGGAGAAATATTTTTGCAAACAGACAGGAAAAATGCAGTAAATGCTTTGTTTTCTAAATTGCTATCAAAGGCTGGTACACTTGAGTGTATTAGCCTGTTTTTACCCACAAGTGCAATCAACAATATAAGCTCACAAAAACAGGAAAATAAGGTAATAAAACAGTAATATAGTCACAAACAGTAGTGAAAAGCTCAAAAGATTGAAAAATGCAAACTAAAAAGTTTAAAAATACTTATGATCAAGAAAGTTGCTTAACTCTGCAGGGGACCACGAGGAGCTATGCCTAGTTCTCTAATGCCAGAAACAGGAAATGACCCAAAATGGCCGACAAATTACTAGTTGCTGCTTCTAACCACTCCTCTGAGGACAAACATCCCACTGGTGAGTAAAGAAACTACCTCTGGCCACACAAGAAAATGGAGGAACACAGAAAAAGCCCAGGGATCATCAAAATCTGATCACTGGAACAACTAGCTAGGAAAGTTTAGGAAAGTAGAAATATTTTTTTTTTTTTTTTTTTTTTTTGCAAACAGACAGGAAAAAATGCAGTAAATGCTTTGTTTTCGACTAAATTGCTATCAAAGGCTGGTACACTTGAGTGTGTTAGCCTGTTTGTTACTTTTAAGCAATACTTTAGCCCACAAGTGCAATCAACAATATAAGCTCACGAAAACAGGAAAATAAGGTAATAAAACAGTAATATAGGCACAAACAGTAGTCGAAAAGCTCAAAAGATCGAAAAATGCAAACTAAAAAGTTTAAAAAATACTTATGATCAAGAAAGTTGCTTTTTCTTCTCTCTGCTGGCTCAGGAACTCTGCAGGGGACCACGAGGAGCTATGCCCATTTCCGGCTGACCAAAATTGAATTGCGAGCGGGCGGGAATGGAGAATAGCAGAGGAACTTGTTTTGTGAGCAGGGATAATGGCAGAAAACTGGAACAGCAGAGGAACTTGCAAGCAGGTAGAATTGCAAAGTTGGAATGGCAGAGGAACTTGTTTGCAAGCAGAGATAACGGCAGAGGAACTATTCGTTTTCAAGGTAAGCTTGAACTGGTGTGTGTGTGTGTGTGTGTGTGTGTGTGTGTGTGTGTGTGTGTGTGTGTGTGTGTGTGTGTGTGTGTGTGTGTGTGTGTGTGTGTATATGTGTGTGTGAAAACAGGGTAAAAAGAGCCCAATGTCCCTAGCCACCACCATTTCTAAGCTGTGTTATACACATTACAGGTTACGCTGTCACACTACCATATTTACTTCTTTTCGTGTATTTCATGTATAATTGCTAAGCCATATTTTACTGCATATCTTAGTTTTGTTATGTGCCTCTCACCACCTGCTGCCTGTTTCACTGTTCCATTATACAGATACATTTTGCAACATAATATATGTACATTTTACACTGCAGACTGCAGTTTTCTCATACAGTATTATGATCTGCCATGCTATTTCTGATGTCTGTGAATATCATCTAATGCCTTTACACTGACTAGTGCATTTATTTGATTTACAACTTTAAAGTTTTTGACCAAATACAGCTCAAAGCAGTCATGATCTAAATTTAAAATATCTACATGCTTTCACTATAAGTCATGAAACCGCAAATATCATATAAAGTCCTGATTTTGATAATATTTTATGTTTGCTACTAAATGTGGCTTTGAGAACTGTTTGCTAATGTTTAAAAATGTGAGTGTAGGTATGGGCTTCCCACTCCATTGTTTGTATTTATACTTTCAAAAGTAATCTGTTCGTTGTTTGTTGCCCACTTCTAATAGAGCTTTTTTCTGCTGCAAAAATCGTTATTGCATTTTTTTTCTAGGCAAACTACAGTGCTGGTCAAGGCTTTATTTATAACTACATCTTTGATGCTGAGGGTAATCTGGGCCCTGCAAACCATGGCATAGACTTGTTCTGAGATGTGCTACCTCTTAGGATCTAAATGATAGGCATAGTTTTTATTCAAACTAAAGGGGTGGCGAAAGCCATCTATTAAGTGATGTAAATGAAAAAAGCATACATCTCTAGCGTTAGTTTTGTAGTCTGGCCTGTAGATGGCAGCATGAATAACAATAATTATTTATTGTTATTCTGTGTAGAGATAAATAACATATATCACACTCTGTATCACATTCTGAGCTTTGTCCAGATTTATTTTGTGGTAAGAGTTGAGAGCTATGATGAGACGTGAGAACACAATTTGTATTCCCCCATTATTGTTTTTGTGCTAACAGTTGAGAGCTATGGTGAGTGAGAAGTGAGAATTGAATTTGTATTCCCCCATTATTGGCTTTGTTGTTTGTCCATGTTTTTTTGTGCTAAGATGTTTAGAGCTATGTTGAGAAGTGAGAAATGAATTCATTAAATGATAGCCATTAAGTTCCAATCTTCCTATTGTTCAGGAAGCTGCTGATTTGGCATAGTGGTATGTTATTCTGACTGTAGTGTATAGGGTCCTGGTTTCAAAACTTGCCGGTGAAATGCATGGTGGTGACACAACATTTTATTCTAGAAACTTTGTAAAATTATACAAGCAATGTTTAAAATGTGTCCCTGTTTTTTGACCTTTTGTCCCCCTCCCCCCAAAAAAATGAAAATGAAAATATGTGCGAGACGCTGTGCAAGATGCCTACTGTCATTCTATTTATAGTGTGGAAGTAGACTTTTATGATGGAAATGTTCTGAATTGGGCAGTTTTGTTGTTAATTGGTTCATGTGTTTTGTTTCATTGCATACAGTACAGCCTACTGGTAAAATGTTCAAACAATAAATTTAAAATGCGATCTAACAAGTGTGTTGTATTATACAAGGAATATAGTTTAATAAAGTCAGGAAGGTGTATAAAGAAAAGAACACATGTATGTTTCTTGTTTTGTGTGCAAGGGGCCATTGATTTGAAAACTGCCCAAATGTAATCTTTATCCACCACTGGCCAGATACATTTTCTTTGGATGTGGTGTGGGTTTCAATGCTGTTTCAATGAATGTAAGTTTCAAGGGCAGAGAAGTTTTAATGTCAAGCCTATTTTCATTGTGAGGCAGTATTGCTTTGTTTACCAGATGAAGTCTATTAGTGCTTCTGCATTGTTGTGCTGTAAAATGTAAAAAATCAAATCCAAATAATCATTGTAGAAGTAAAGCAGTATGCATGCATTAGTGTTTATGGTAAATGGGACGAAATAGCCAGGTAATGGGACATTGGAATGGCTGCAGGGAGACTCTGGTGCCATATTTTGGTTGTCTGTTCTTCAGTTTGCATTTGAAAGTTGGTATCCCACAATTCCATTGGAGTGGGTGGGGTCGCGCAATTATGTATGCAAATTAGATGTTAATCAGCATACAGATTTGTACCTATTTTCCATGGGCCTTGTCCAGATTTTTGATGTTTCCAGGTTGAGAGGTATGGTGCATTGTGCTGATTGATTGATGATGTCACTTTTTGGAGGTCTATTTAAATTAAAAATGCTTTTTTGTCATGTTTGTCTGAAGAAGGTCACATAATATTGCATCCAAAAGTGCTTACAATAAATTAGTCTGGTGAATACCCCTTGCCTTTATTTACTTATTGATGTAGCAGATCTACCAATTCCTTGCGGAGCTTGCTATGCACCAGACCCCAGACCTGGCTTCAGGTGACAGGATCCTGTCCACGCCTGCACCCGAGGGGGGGGGTGAGCCCCATCACCTGAGGTGGTTCTGACTGAAGGTGATGCAGGACAGTGGACGAGGAGGTCCTGAGGTGGGTCCTACATGTGCTGGGCCCTGGTGCCATGGCCAGATGAGGTGGGAGAGGTGGATCCGCTGGAATCGGCCTTCACAGATGTGCTATGGTATTGCAGTTTTAGAACATATGTTGGTTAGTAATGGTAAACACATGCCAGGATTAGTGATAACAGCATGTATGAGTATTCTCTTTAACCCAAAACAACAGATTTGGAACATTTGCATAGCAAACAGAGCACATGTATATATGGAACCACAGTGGGCATTACACCAGCATGCAGGTTACATTGATAGCAATAGGCCACCAAGGATAGTATTTGAACAGGGAACATTAATTGGAATACATTTCAACATTTGTAGAACAACAGGACACATGTCCCAACAGTAGGTTTGGTGGAAAACATACCCATTCATTTATGTGTTTAGATTATTGGTGAAAGTAAGGTGGAGGAGAGAGAGATGTCAGTTAACAAATGTAGATTCTTGCAGTGGTCACAGCTTTAATGATCATTGCTCTACTCATTACTCTGCAGGTATTATTACAACTATAGCCTTGGGTTGGGCAGTTGTATGTTTGTACACAATATAATTACAGCCTTCTTATAGCTACTTTATACTTTCTCTTACCTGGAAGACCTGTGGAGGGAATGTTTCTAAATACTACATGACTGTTTCTACCCATATTCACATAGTCAGGGTTACATATGTGCACTCATACTGTGTGCGTGTGTGTGTGTGTGTGTGTGTGTGTGTGTGTGTGTGTGTGTGTGTGTGTGTGTGTGTGTGTGTGTGTGTGTGTGTGTGTGTGTGTGTGTGTGTGTGTGTGTGTGTGTGTGTGTGTGTGTGTGTGTGTGTGTGTGTGTGTGTGTGTGCGCTACTGACATACTCTTCCTTGATTTCTATCGGTCACCCTGGTTGTTGGCAGCAGGGATCAGTAGCTGTGACAGCATGACACTTTTGAACATTTCTTGGGGGAGACCACTTGGTGTATGTACTTATCTTGCTGTCATTTTCAGCCTTGGGGTTGGACTGTGGGTGTTGGGCACATTATTACTGCAGGCTTCTTATAGCTACTTTATACCTCCTTTCACCTGGAAGATCTGTGAAAGGAATTTATGTTGATACTACCTGACTGTTTCTACATGTATTCACAAAATCCTAGTTGAAATTATGCATACAGCTTACTACCACTCCTGGGATTCATACCGTGGCTGTTTCTGCTAAAAATACATGTTTGTGTTTCATCAGAACGAGCTATTGAGAAACTGCTGTCTCTTTCTTGAATGTTTGCTGTCTAATTCTCTCTTGATTGTACAATCTGACCTTGTGATTACAACATTCTTTTATATACATTCCTATACATAACTTTTCACATGGCAGAGTGTGGAAAACAGTGGTTAACACAACATTACTATTCTGATATCAGATCTTGGTGCATGAAACTTTCAAGTCATACAATACCAGAGTAAACACAACCAGGCTTTGGTTTTAACTTTTATTGACAAGTAATTACACTTTTATTGATATATAACTATATGTCACTATTGCTCTCCTACTGGCTTCTTCGGTCACTAAAAAACAAATCCGTTTTTAAATACTGCAAGGTGACACTCTACTGCATTTTATTTATTTTCCCTACATAATACCAGCTAGATTGTTACTCATCAGCCTCGCAATGCAGCCTTAGCACTCTGCTGGTGTGGACAGCCCTTTCATCTGCAGCTGTACAGGAGAAAAGAGAAAACATTTATGCATACCTATCCATCACATACACAGGCTGGAAATTGGAGAAGACTTATTTTGGCTAGTACTTACACATGGCTGGAGCATTCCCCCCTCGGGCATCTTGGACCCACTGGTACAAAAAAATCCCTCTTCCTCTGCTTCAAGTCGGCAAAGTGGTGCTGGACCTGCTCACCAGTCCAAGGGATGCCAGTGGCAGTGATGAGATCTCGGGCATGTAAAATCCTGCTTTGTATTGGGAGCCCTGGTACTGGTCCTACAGCAGGTGCCCTTCATCGTCTTTATTGAGGAGTCTAACCATGACCCTATACTCCTGAATGCCTCAGCACTGCACCCAAAAGCACACACCTTCACCTACACCAGCCATAGTGCCGATAGTGAGAAGCTACAACTGGTTATGAGCAGTATTCCTGCCTGCGTGCCTTAAATAGGGCTAATTTCCCACCCTTTACGTGATTGGACAGTTTTGAAACTGCTGAGCTAAGCTAAGCACTGGGCAACCCCGCTTAGCAACGATAACCATCGCTTAAAGGGATAGATGCTAAGTCCTGTTTAACAGTGTGCAAATCCACTTAACTATGCTAAATCTTGCTTAAACTTTAAATTTCAGTGACACCTCACATTTGGGGTTGCTACACTACCCTGGTTAGCATATACATAATAATATTCATTACCTACTTATGAAAAATACATTTTAGTTGTGTTTCACATATGAAAATGTATGGACTGCTGTGGGGCTCGAACATGACTGACTGCATGCCAGTTGAATGCTCTAACCACTATGCTTTTCCAGTTTCACTGTTAGTAGTGCATATATTTCCATTTAGCTTCTTTTGATGTTTGAACTCTGCTATAAATAGCTGCATGACAGGCACACCTGCTCAGCTACACTTAAATGTTATTGCACACAGGAAAAAAAAATAAGGAATATAATTTAAATATTGCTGTTAGAAAGTTAGAATATTGATAGAATGACAGGCTTTGCATTAGTATGTATTTTGCAAGGGGTATGCAGTGTATCACACTGCCATTTTACTGGACTGCGCTTCTTTTCTGATGTATGGTGCACACATATATGGCAGAATGTGTAGATTCTGCCATATATGTGTGTTTTTCTGAGGTAGGCTGTCTGTTATTTTCTCCACAGACACTAAAGTATCTGTGGAGACTTTCATTCATTTTACATTGCCGTTCGGCAATTCTCGAGTGCTGGGGGAGTCTGCATTGTGAGAGCAGCCCCTGTGCTTGTGCACAGAATTTTAGAGCATGACAGCGCGCCTTCATGAATATACATGGCGCGCTGCCGTGCTGCATGGGAACGGTCCCTTCTGTGCAAGAATACACTATTCTTGCATGGAAGTTTGCTGAATCCCAGGGTATTTCTAAGATTAAAAGGATGATACCCCAATACACATCTGAAATTAGCAACAGAGTAAACAAGAAACCTCTTGCAAAGTACAGCATTGATTCATCAGGTCATTGTTTTTTCACTTTTCACATTTGGGACATGATCAGGATGGGACCACTCAAGGGGAACTATAATGCCATTCTCAAAAAGAAGGAGCTGGAATGGCAAATTCACCTTAATGCTTTCAATCCATCTAGACACATTTCTGCTTGTTCAATTAAATGCATTCTTCATCTTAGGAAAATAGGCCACAAATTATTTTATTAATATTTTGACATGACATGTTTGCTCCTTTTTTCAGTTTTTTTGGACATTTTTTATGCCTGTATTTTTAACAGTTTCTGTTTGTTTTCTGTTCTGCTACAACATATAGAAATCCATAGTAATTTGGATTTTTTCACACAATTTATTGACTTTTGTACCTATTTTTAGTCAATGATTATTTTATGGTTGTCAGTTTTTAACAGTGATCTGATAAAGCCCTATGGATGAAAGTGCTTTTCTTTACTTTTTTATTTTAATTCACTATAGTTTTTATTTTGATTGTATTTTTATCCGCAATGTTTCTTGATATCACATGTTTCCCAAGGTTACTATAGTGGGTGCTGTTTTCCTGATTCATGTGCCTGTTGTCTCACACACGCACACACACACACACACACACACACACACACACACACACACACACACTATTTCACTTCAGTTCTCTGATTTTTTTTTTTCGTTATAGTTTTTTATTTAGCACTCCCTGAAGGATCTTGTTGTCACCTTGCTTCTAAATTGCTTTTAGTGATGGGAGTTTTGTCACATCTTTTCCCTGCATAGAGACAGATTAAGAGTTAACTAGTTCTGCATTTCAGTTTATTTGGACTTTCTTTTATTAGTACATTTTTTTTCTTATTTTAATGTGGATTGTAAAAAAATTACTTATATCAGGCTACCTTTTAGCTGTAGGCTATGCTCATTACTATGTATGTGGTTGTCAATCATGATTTATGATCCTTTGTGCTTTTTATGTATGCATCATTTTTCCATGGGTTAAAGTTTTGCTGAAAAATTGATCTGATCAAGTCCACTTGGTACTAAAGCTAAGTTATTAGTTTGTTTCTTCTGTACTTTCATAGAAGAGGAATTAATATCTGTCATTTTGTACTGGTTACTACTGTTGCTTAATATTTAAGTGCTTTTATCTTTCATTTTTTTGCAATTAACAAGGAAGTGAAGTAAGTCCACTACCTTAACGCTGGGGACAGCTATCTTCTCTCATCTCTGTTGTGGTTTTAGTATTTCAAAGGAAATGGATAAACAAATTCTAAATTTTATTAGGGAGAATTTTCTGAATAAGTTGTATTTAATTGCTGGGCACCTAAATGTTCCTAATGTAGACTAGGTAGAACCTGCTACACCATCAAAGACATTAAACTATTTGATAACTGAAAGTTTGCCAAATGGTTATGCTCAAATAGTGAATGAAGCAAATAGAGGAACTAATTTACTGGATGTTGATCGGATATCTAAGAGATTAAATCTGGATGGTTGTAATACTGAACCTGAGTTGGGAAGCTCTGACCACTTACATGTAAACCTTAAGGTTGTTTTCGCATGTCCTAAGTTGGCTAAGCATTATGAAACAGTGGAAAATGTGCTTATTAATTGGACTTTGAGTTAATTAAGTAGACTATTGAAACTTGGGACTAGTATGCTAGTTTTGAAAATAAAAATATTAAGTGAGAACTGGGATGCTTCTGACAATTTTATTAATAATTTGATACACTATCATGTCCCATTTGGAGCAAAAATACCCCATAAGGGTGACAGATATTCCCAGTGGAGTTTGAAGTTATCTAACCTAAGGAGTTTGAAGATCCATTACAGATAGCAGGGTTGGGGGAAAATTTAACCAGGTCTTTGAACCCAATTACCTAGATTTTTATATGAACCCTACACTGTCATTTAACTCCCACAAAGAGAAGGCTATGAATAAAGTAACACAGCAAGTAAATATACTCCTGCATAAACTAGCTGTGCCCTGTTCATTCTCTCATTAAATTATTCTGCAAACTGCCACTTTAATTCAAAAACTATTAACAAAATACATTGTTTTATCATTTTAGCATATCATAGGTCCTACCACAGTTTACTCATGCAAATCTCAAATTTGTTGGTGTAAAAAGTAAAGTAACTCAGTTTCTCTCAACTTTCAGACTCGTTAAACAATGCATGTACCTCCTAACACCCTCAAAGCTAAAAGTTAGACATGCCTCTTATAGTCTTAGAGCAAATAATGAGAATGACACAAAACCATTGTAGCACCATTTGTTGGGACAACTGCTAGTAAGAAAGCATTTAGCTAAAAATGGACCTGGAAAAGCCTTCCAGTAAAATTAAGATAGGATCAAACACTGCAAGGCTTCCAAGCAAAACTTAAGGATCTTCTCACCGAGAGCAAATATAAACTCTTTAGATTGTCAAAAATATATATTTGATGTGTCCCATATTTGCGTTTCTATTTTAATAGGCCTGAGTTTGCAATCCCTTTTAATAAGAATGCATATATACTATATGTAAAGTTGCAATTTTGATGTAAATCACTCTGAACACTATAATATCTGCAACCTTTTCATCTCTGTTTAACATTATTGTGCATACTGTTAGAATTTCATCTCTCTATCTGATTGTTATGCATTTCACACAATGTTTTCTGTTTCTTTTTATATTTAATTCATGTACTTTATTCCATGTATATCCTGTATTGCTTTAATGTGAGCCCAGCTCATGACTTAAATGGGGCTTACAGCCAAATTACCTACCAAGTAAACAAATAAAAAAAGTATTTTTCAGCATTTTATCAGCATCTTCAATAATTATCACTACAATGTGATTTATTTGGAAAACTCTAACCCATTTACTCTAAAAAAATAACAACACACACTGAATACAGAAACACACACAAATCCTTCCACAATACAACACAGTGCACATAAACCATAATGCCAGAAATCACATTTAGTATTAGTAAATGGAAAAAAAGCTAAAAAACACAAACTGTATCAAGCCAGTCAGAAAACAGTATACCAGGAAAAATGAACCCAAATAAAAATACCCTAAATCAAACTAATTAAAAACATTACTGTATTATAAACTAACAAATCTGAGCATGACCCTCATTACACTAAAAAATGCTACAAGTAAATTAACTGACACTACTGGTAAATAAGATTAAAAATCAGCTCACAAATTCAGGAGAAAACTACCCACAGAGAGGTATAAAAACCTATATAACCTACATAAAGGTAGTTTGATAGATTATTAATGTAGTTATTGCATCACTTTGAAATGAGCAGAAAACAATAATCCAGACTAATAAAAAAATAAAAAACAATGCATAAATTGATATGTAGGTGACTGATGTATGTGACACATGAATTATATTGCACTGTTGGATTAGAAAACTAGGTAATGACTTGTGACTTTGCTAAGCAACATGAAAGTTATCCTCTGATTTTGATCTACAAGACATTTTATGTTTTCCTCAGCCTTATTTGTAGAGGGATGAGCCAGCAACTTGGGTTCCACTATTAGTTTAGGTGCTGGAAGGACAGAGGTGGGATGACTATAGGAAAGGTTAGACAAGCAGATCTAAAAGAAAGAAATAAGTATAAAGTATAAGTAAAAGTAAGTATAAAGAGGCAAAATGTAATTAAAATGTATTGAGAAACACTAATGTGACTTATTACAACCATCAAGAGGGGAGGGCCCCCATAAACCCCAGGTATATCAGGAACAAGAGGAACTAGTTGATTATGGGATAGGTTGTAACCCTCGTTACAGCTGAGTACTCTAACAAAGTGAATCTGCAAACAGATTCCATTATCAAAGACAGTTATAAGTTATCTTTTAATAGTGTTTACATTTTTAATTACAGACGTGTCAAAGTGGACCATACATTTTAAACTTATTTATTAAGGGGCTTACCTTTATACCAATGTGATATTACTAAGGTACTTACAGATGTTAAATTATTTCTTAGGAAAAAGAATTTAGAATTATTGTTCACTGATAGAACCGACAATCATACTATGGATTATAGTTTACAGAAAAAAGTATTTACAACCCCCTACTTCATCCCCAGCTTTGAAATTTTGAAAGAGTGGTTAAAAAGGAACTAAGAGAGATTTTAGGTAAGTCCAAAACCTATCCTAATTTGTCTACTCAAGAGAAGTCTTTATTATCTGAGCTTAGGTCCAATCAGAATATTAGGATCATGAGACCCGACAAGGGAGGGGGGATTGTTATCATGGATACCATGATATATATTGGAAAGATCATGGACATTCTTGGGATTGTGGACAAATTTTTTATTTATTTTATTTATTTTACATTTGTTGACCGGGCTAGTCCAACTGGATACATATCCTTTTCAGAAACAAGGAGACATCAATATGTATCAGCTAGATTTACAATATAAGCTCTAAAAGGGAGATGAGAGAAGAGGTTTAGACATGGGCATAACCATTGGGACTTGAGTATTGCTCTGAGATGAGTTTTGTATAGGTTAAGGTATTTACAACCCCCTACAAATATAGTAGGGTTTCCAAAAATGAGATTAATTTAGCCTACTTGTTCCTCAAAGATTTGGTGTTGGAGGGTATGGTTGATTTGTAAACTTATAATTTTCTCAAAATGGATAAACCCATCATTCCTTCCATCTTTGGTATCCCTAAAATTCATAAGGACAACTATAATTCCCCCTGCAGATCAATTGCTGCAGCTCAAAGTTCTAAAACCCATTCTTTAGCTCAATGCATAGACTTTAAGTTAAAGAAAATGTGGTTGAAACAAGAAAGAATACTGAAAGATATATGGGATTTCCTTAAGACAGTCAATTCTGATTTATATTCTAATGATTAGATTTTTTTTACTATAGATATTGTGGATTTATTCACCATTATAGCCCATGATACAGGACTTGCCTGGCTGGAAGAATCATTAGTAGCAAAAGATGGGCTAGGACAAAATGATTTCTGGGTTTGCTTGGACTTAATGGATTTGGTTTTGAGAAATAATTACCTATTTTTGAAGGGGAGTTTTATAAACAATTGATAGAGATTTGGGGGCAAGCTCTGCCCACACATATGCAAATATTCTTTTACACATGTAGGAGCAGAAATTAATTTTTAATTCACAATATGCAATAAATTGGATATTTTATTAAAGGTACCCGGATGACATCTGCATTTTTTGGACAGGGACAGTAGAGAAACTGGTAGAATTTATAAAGTATATAAATTCCACCGCTGATTTTTTTACATTTACTTATAACTTTCCAAAGAGGTATTATATTTTTTGGATATTTGTAATGTTAAGGATGAAAAATGGCAGGGCTTCAGATCTACCATCTTTTGTAAAAACACCTTTTTTAATTCCTATTTATTTTATACTAGTGCCCACCCTTATAGACAAAAAAAGAAATATAGTTAAAGGGCAGTTCATCAGGGCATCTAGGATGACCTCTGATGAACAAGATTTTGATAAGGAATACATATTTCATAAGGGTTTGTTCCTAGATAGGAAATATCCACTGGGGTTGATTGAGGAGCTGACGAAAAAGGTTAGAGAAGGTAGAAAGGACAAATTTGGCCTATTAGTAGGTATAGAGGCTGTCACCTTGAAACCGGTATGATATAGTAACTCATCTACCCTAGAATATGAAAATCATACAGATGATATTCACAATAAATATAAAGGAGCCCTAGTTTTAGAATATAATAGTGATGTGAATTTAATCAAGAGAGTGATCTCAAAGAACTGGGCTCACTTTGCCAAATTTTCTGATCTTGAGGTGATTTTTAGAAACACCATTAGATATGTTTTTAGAAAAGAAATTAACCTTAAGGAAACTTTAGAACAAACTAATAAAGGTAATATGACATTAACTAGGAAAAAGGCTGGCACTTATAAATGTTAAGGCAAGGGATACATTTATCCAAGCTAAATCATTTTCTAATTGTAACTATCTTGGGGTTATTTGTCTTACCCAATACAAATACTGTGAGGCATTTTATGTGGGGAAAGCAGAGCATAAACTAAGGAAAAGGATATATGAACATTCCTATGCCATTTCCGGGGGGGGGTGGAACTAATGTAATTTACAAGCATACTTCTGTTTGCTCTCATGCTTTCTTCACCTTTTTTGTACTAGAAGAAGATTTTAAAGACTCCAGAGGAGGACCATGGTAGACCAGGATTGAATATAGTGATATACACTGGCAACTTATATTGGAGGCCAATAATTATCCTGGTCTAAATGAACAGGTGTCCTTAATGCCAGTACTGAAGCTCAGGGCAGCAAGGTTATAACCAGTCTTTTATACTAGAATGTTTCTTACACCACAATTTTTAAAGATTTTAGATAGATCTTTTACTTATTCACACAGTTTTTACCCAGCTTATTATATTTATGCATTTAAATGCTGAAATGTTTTTTGCATTTTTATATTATTTACATTTAAGATTTTTATAAATTAATTCATTGTTTAATATTTATACACGCTGGGATGATCTTTCTTGTACTTATATTGTTTAGTAGCTTTTAGGTTTAGATTACTATTTTCTGTACTTACTTTTAGTTTTAGAATACTTTTTTTAAAATGATTAATGACTGAGCTGATTTTTTGTTAGAGTTGTGTTTTATTTCATTTAATTGTTTAATTATTAAATCAATTAAACAATTTAATTTGATTAAGGGCTGGGAGGATATATATATATATATATATATATATATATATATATATATATATATATATATATATATATATATATACGCACCACCTTGTTTAACCTCATATATCTGATAAGTCCTTTACCTTGTATGAAAATTTAGTGATCCAGTTAATGTGTTCATCTGTTCTGTCTTTTCAGACTTGGTGAAGTTATCTTTCTAATTATTGATTCATTGTGTGGATATTTCAATAAAAATCTATTGGATTTTGAGCCTGGTTATGGTGAAGCATTGCCTGTTGTATTGTATAGTACCTATTATTGACTGGTTAAAATATTAGCTGTTACAGTATTAATACCAGGTTGAATGGTGATGTGATACAAGAAAATTATAGATGTGTAAGATTATTTGCAACATATGAATATACAATGACAGACAAGAAGATATGTTTGAAGTATTAAAATATGTTTTAGTTAATATTTATTATTATGCTAAGAGACTTTAAATGTAATTTAAGGAATGGGAAGGAGAAAATAAAACAAAATGTGAAAGTATTGAAGGAAGTTCTAAAATTTGGAGGACTATAAGTAGGAAAAAAGAGAATGGACTTAGAGATGAATACTTATAGCATCAATATATAATATGTTCCAATGGAATTAAGGAAATAGAAGGAGCTGTGGAAATTGTTGAGTTTTCTGATCACAGAATTGCATTGGCAAGAATAGGTGAGAGCAAAGAGATAATAAAAGGAGGAAACAGAATAAAAAAGTTAACCAGTGAAGTTATTAAGACAGAAGAAATGAAGCTTGATGGTTACAAATTATGGGAAGTACATATGACAATGAGGAGAATATTATGAAAATGGGTATGTTTGACTGACAGTGAGTAAAGATGTGTCTATAATGAAAGAAAACAGAATATAAAATAAAAATATTGTAAAAAAGGAATGCAAAGAAATTGCAATTTTGGCTCACATGCTGACACTGTGAACACATTTCTGTATCTAATTTGTCTGGTTTCTTAACAGCAGCTTGATTTATTTCTGTAAGCAAACTGTCCTGTTTTTTAGCTGAGACAGTGTTGTTAAAATAGAGGTCATAGCACTTGCAATTAGCCTTAGTAGGAGCTTCGCTGTGTTGCAAAAGCTTTTGGATGTGGTTTGTACATTTATGTTTTACTAATTAGATTGCTATCCTGGTATTTGTGTAATTAACTTTCTGTACTGTACTGGACCAAAAATATTTTCTTGGCCATTTTGGCAAACATGCTGACACTGTGAACAGCAAGTTTCTGTATCTAATTTGTCCAACTTCTTAACAGCAGCTTGATTTTTTTCCCCAACTTTCCCACCCTTAGTTGTTGTGATTTTAAAAGCCAAAGTCTCTTGCTTTTGCCTATTGTGGTAATCTGAGTACCTAAGACCTTCCCTCCCGCTTTGATTGCTTTTGTCAGCTGTGCAAGCTAAGTACTTCCCCCCCCCATTGTTTTAGAAAGATCCAGAATACTGAGTGAGCACTCGCCAAACAAATAGTGCTCTTTGGTTAACCTCCCATGCTACAAATCATCATGTTCACAGAGCTTCCATTTGCTTAGCATCTTTGCCATAATCTGAAAAGGTCCTGAATACATCCTGTGCCACCCTTGGCAGATAAAAAAAAAAAAGATTTATTTTACTGTTTTGTGCTTTGCTTTATCTGTTGTTTTTTTTTTTTTGCAATTTAAATTGTTTTCAAGAACTCTAATATTGTACTGTCTGATTTCTGAGAACTGGAGTTATGAGAAGCTTTACTGACAGTGTTACTGAGTAATTTGCAACTTTGTATTTTTGTTGGTATTTAATTGTAATTGCTAGATTCCTGCAAGTTTGGCCCTGCTAAAGGGCCCCAATAAAGCACTCATTAGTTTGCATCTACGAAGCACACTTAATAGCCGTCTAACCTCAATATATCACCCCATTGTAGCTCATTAATCAAAGGACTGGATAGTATGGATATGTAATTTCCTAAATTCTCTGGAGCCAGCTTGGTGGATATGGGCATCCTGAGACAATGTAGCAATTGTCTCATGGTTACCAACAGCCACTTAATTCTTAAAGAAGCAGACGCAGTATGTAAAAGATGTACTTAAACAATGACACTGGAGGCTAAACTTTCACATACAAGTGCACATCTGGTTGCCAAAATCACAAATACAGCATCTACCTCACATAGCCCAAAATGCACATGTAGATTAACATATGCTGAGGCACTTAAAAGCAATCTTCTTAAACAAAAAGATCATTTAGATTGCCCATTGTCAATACTATTCATCAGAAATTCCACAGGCACTCAGAAAAATGAGCACCTAACACCACACATACTGTCAATCTCAGTGAAACTACAAACACTAAGCCCATAAGACAAGCAAACACACTTCCCAGGACTCTCATCACAGGGTAGTGCATTGTAAGATATACTTATGGCCTCTAACCAGACAGAACAAGGAAAAGATAGTTACTTATCTGGCACCAGACTCATGTAAATCATGTATGCATTCATGCTATTATGCCACAGGTACCAGTATGATTCCATCATAGTCCATGTAAGTATAAATAAACTGAGATGTACCTCCCTAGATTACATGAAGAGAGATATTGCGGAGCTTTCAGTCTATGTGTCTCAGGCTGGTATGAGCCTAGCATTGAGCAGCATATTGCCATCACAAAGTATGATGCCAGAATATGAGCAAAAAATGATTGATTTCAACAACTGCCTTGGTTTTCGGTGTCATTCTAAGGGGTTCACATATTTGTCAGCTTGAGGGGAAGTGGTCAACAGACTGCATTGCTTTGCCAAGGATAGTCTGCACCTTTCCTCTCTAGGCTTTTGAATACTGAGTAAAACTTTATCTACCCCATAGTTCCTTTAAAATGGCACACCTACCAACGTAGCAAAATCAACTCAAATGCACCTCAAGGTGTTGCTGCTCAGTGCTAGGAGCCTGAATAAAAAACTACACTCTCCCCAAGCCCACCTCATACTCAAGAATATAGACATCTGTGCAGTTACTGAGATATGGTTTAAAGTGGCAGGGTGTATTCTGGAAGTGCAAGGTTTTATTGTCTTCTACACTTTTAGACCAGTAGCTGCATAGACAAGGACTAAAGGTGGAAGTATGTTAATAAACCTCAAATAACAAGTTTTTCTTTAGGGTGGTCAAATAGAATGATAGGATGGAATTTCTTAATGTGTATATTACCACAGCCAAAATCCCGTACCATATCTTAGCCAACTATAGGTCACACTCCATGTCCCAAGAAGATCACAATGTATATTTGGACCTACTGCAGACATTTACCATCCAACATAATACCCCATTTATGGGACACTTTAATTACCCCTCTATAGACTGAGAATCCTACATGGCCTCTGAACTACAGGCACAGAGATTCCTGGACTTTGTAAATACAAACACCCTTGACCAAATACTGAATACACTCACTAGTGGCTCCAACATACTGGACCTCATACTCACAAATAAGGGAGAACTCAGCACCCCCCAATGTCTCATCCTCCCTGATAAGATCCAACTATAAAGCTGTCTCCTTTGAAATCAAAATCAACTCCATAATCTGATTACAATCAATGACAGTTAGGAACAGTTCCAAGGCAAATTACCTTTTATTAAATGATGGTTTGTGAAAATTCAATGTCCCTCAAAACCCTGAGAACACAACGACCTCTGTTCAGTTGCTCTCAGAAACTCTGTATAACCATGCCAATGGCTGCATAGAGGCTGTTGTACCTACAAGAAATAAGCTCAAGTCTAGCACTAGAAACAAACCACTCTGGTGACATCCAAAATTAAAATAGATATACAACAAAAGGAAAAAAATGATGGCAAAAATCAGGAAAAGTAATTCTCATAAAGACAAAACCTGTCTCATCAAACTAAATAGGCAAATAAAAGGGCTAATTGGGTCAAGGAAAGCCAACTTTGAGGTTAAGATACTCTCCCAGGTGAATGATAACAATAATCGACTAATCTAGCATAGACTAGATCCAGGCCTGCTGAATCTAGCTTTGTTTGTATAACTTGAGCACTAATCCAGGCATTCTTTAAAGTATTCAGTTGTATTTATTACTGCTGGTAGTAACTTGATTAAAGTGTAGCTATCATTTCTAAGTCTTTTGGATTAAGCACTTGGGCTTCAGACCAGTTGTTTTACATTAGGAAGGCTTGTGGCCTGCACTGTGGTGGCAGGACAGGTAGCTTACATCCTTCTAAGTTAGGAACTGCTGATTGAGAGCTCAGTGTCTGTTATTCTAAAAGTGTATTAGTTCTGGTTTAAGCACTTGGGCTTCAGGCCAGTTATTTTACGTTAAGAAGGATTGCGGTCTGCACTCTTGTGGGAGGAGAGGCTGGACTCTGCCCTTCTGAGCAGGGAATTTCTGGTTAAAGGCTTATGGTGCCTGCATATTCTAACTGTTTCTTACTGAAATTGGTACACCTTGTTTTCTGTAGCATAGACTAGATCCAGGCCTGCTGAATCTAGCTTTATTTGTATGCTTGTTGTTTATTTCCCTGAAACGCTAATTCCACCTAAAACGCGGCCTTTTAGCACTTCTGTGGATCCCTAGTGATATCTGCATTGCTTACTGTACTTATTTCCTTGTTTCACTTGAAAGAAAGTTACTGTTTGTCATTTTGCATTTAAGTTACCTGTAAGACATTGCATTTAAGTTACCTGGCACTTGCTCACTAAAGCAATTATATAAGTCAGATCTAAAAATTAAAAGCACTACACCCTCACAAACTCCCCTTGAGTACCTTGTTCCCCATTGGCCCTTTTTTCAATTATAAAGGAATTCCTAATACTATTCTAGCATGTCCAAAGGTCAGTTGTCAATCTCCTCTCCGGTCCAGCAGGTGAATCTGGGAATCTTGAGGCAATGTTACAACTGCCTCATGTACACAGACAACCCTCTCCTCCTCCCAACAAATTCCAACACATGTGAGAGATGCAACCATATAGCCAAACTGGAGGCTAAGCTCTCTCAACTCAGTACTGGCATAACCAGTCAGGAGGAGAAGGAAACCACACTCACTACAATTCCAGTCTCACATAGACCTACCACGACAACAAACCAAACACATAAACACACAAAAACATAATCGGAGGCTCTAAATAAAAATCTGCCTAAGCAGCAGAGACCTCCAAAGCAGACACCCAAGCAACCGCTACCCCAAAACAAAACATGTGCAACACATAACTCACAAAGCCAGTGTGCCGAACAGTCACAGCCCTTAAGGCTAAACAACACACCTGATACACTTGTAATAGGTGACTCTATCGTCAGGCACACTGACGTCCCGCTCACAAGGCTGAACAAGGAGAAGGTCACGGTGAGCTGCCTGGCGGGCGCTAGGATCCGCCACATAACACAAGCACTCAGGTCACTCCAAGGCAAGTACAAATATGACTCAGTCATTGTCCATGCTGGTGTGAATGACCTGAGATGTACCTCCCTGGACTACATGAAAAGAGACATAGAGGAGCTCTCTGAGCATGTAGCCCAAGCCGGTATGACCCTGACCTTGAGTAGCATCTTACCCTCACCAAGAATGATGCCACAATATGAAGACAAGATGATCAATTTCAACAATTGGCTTAAGTGTTGGTGTCATTCAAAGGGGATCCAATGCCTGTCAGCCTGGGATGACATGCTCGACAAGCCACGATGCTTCGCTAGGGACGGCTTGCACCTGTCACCCTGGGCTTTCGGATATTGGCAAAGGCTCTTGCTACCCCATAGTGCCTTTTTAGGCAAGGCTCAAAAGACAAACCCACCTCCACAGGTATCACAAGGGATAAGAAACTAAGAGTAATGCTACTCAACGCCAGAAGTCTAAACCTCAAGATGCAGGTACTCGAAACTCTCCTTAGCATGGAGAACATCGATATCTGTGCAGTAACAGAAACCTGGTTCAAGGCTCCCGAGAGCACCCCAGCACTACCAGGTTATACCTCATACCATGCTTTTGGCCCCAAAACTTGGACCAAACCACAAAAGGGGGGGAGTATCAATATTCGTCAAAGATACCCACACCTCCAGGTTGGTGGCACAGCACAAAGCATCAGAGACTATCCATGTGCAACTAACTGTGGGTAAAACTGCCTTCCAGTTTATAGCCTGCTACAGACCACCCTCCCAAACACAGGAACCCCACTTGGCCTTCCTGAGAATACTGGAAAATATGAAGGTCTCTCCAAACACCATTATATTGGGTGACCTCAACTACCCAAACATAGACTGGGAGCATTACTCTAGCTCCAACACCCTAGCCCAAAGGTTCCTAGAATTTATAAACTCAAATGCTATGGAACAACTTGTTACCACTCCCACAAGAGGGGAAAACATACTGGACCTGATCATCACCAACATGGGGACACTATGCTCCAGACCAGAAGTGTATCCCTCACTGGTAAGATCAGACCATAAACTAATCTCACTGGATATTCACATCCCGACCCCACCCCTGTCCAGAAAACCACAGTGAAAACTTCTCTAAAGCAAATTTCACACGCCTCAAAACCGAGGAAATCCTTCAAAGCCCCGGCCTGTGGAAAATACGGCCCAGACCGCAGAATCCTTTATAAACGCATTCTATGAACACCTTCAGGAATGCATGGATCATGCAATCCCAAATAAAACCAAGACCCAATCCTCCAAAGGCAGACGTCCTGTCTGGTGGACCCCAGACATAAACAAACTATACAATAGAAGGAGGAAGTTACTACATGATAGAGCAAAATCCCAAAAAGGGAAGGCATCTCTGATCAGTATTAGCAAAAAACTACGGGCACTCATAAAATCGCCTAAGGCCAGCTTCGAGAGAAAAATTGCACAGGACACTAAGGATAATCACAAGGCTTTCTTTAGTTATGTTAGGAACCTGGGTGGGAATTCCCAGATATGCTCAGAATTAGTCCAAAATGACAAAAAATACACCGAGCCCACAGACATTGCCAACATCCTAGCTGACAGGTTCAGTGCAAACTTCTCCCCCCTCCCCACCAAAAGGGCAAATATCTATCCCAGCAGAGTGCTGCCCCCTGACATCTCAGATGCTCAGGTAAGAGCCGCCCTCTCCAAAGCAAAAAACACAGCATTAATGGGACCAGATGGTGTCCTGGGCTGCGTCCTACATGAACTCCAAGAAGAGCTAAACCCAAACATAAAACTACTGTTCAATCTTAGCCTTACTACAGGATATGTACCCAAAGAGTGGCGTACAGCAACAGTGGTCCCTCTCCACAAAGGTGGTGCCTCAACGGATTCTGGAAACTATCGCCCCATAAGCCTGACTAGCTTGGTCTGCAAAGCTATGGAAAGGATCATCATGGACCTCATAAATAAAGATATTGGGGACCTACAGACACTGGATCCTACCCAGTTTGGCTTTGTTAAGGGCAGATCCTGCCTCTTAAATCTGGTCGATTTCTTTGAAACAGTCACCAAGGCCATTGACGAGGGGAAGGTGGTCCACACAGCCTACCTGGACCTCACAAAAGCCTTCGATACAAAACCCCACTTGGGCATTATAGATAAGCTCACCAGCTTAAATATAAACCCCTATGTCACTAGATGGGTTGCAAACTGGCTCAAGGACAGAACCCACATGGTTAGAATTGCTGGAGCCATGTCAGACTCCAAACCAGTTACAAGTGGCGTCCCAGAAGGCTCAGTCCTGGGACCTCTCTTGTTCGGTATATATTTCTCGGTGTTACAGGCCAACATGGAAGGACTGTGGCTGACCAAGTTCGCAGATGACTGCAAACTGGGTGCCATAATCAACTCTCCAGCCAACACAAGCATCCTCCAAAAGGGCCTCATAGAAACAGACAACTGGTGCCAGAGCCATGGCCTCAAGCTAAACGCCAAAAAGTGTATAGTCATCCCCTTTGGCAAAAACAAAGTGCCCACAAATTACCACATAGGTGGTAATCCATTAAGTACAGAAGAAGTCATTAGGGACCTGGGGACCCAAGTTGATAGCAATCTCTCATTTGACAACCACGTGGCCAAAGTGGTTAGAAAAACATTTTATATAGCCCACCTAAATCATGAAGGGATTCACATCTAGATCAGGGGAGGTCAGCGTACCTCTTTACTCATCCCTCATCAGGCCCATAATTGAGTACAATGCCCCTTTGGGATGTACCTTACCAGACACCTGCAGCAACTGGAAAGACCCCAAAAGTACCTCACCAAGAGGATCAAAGGGCTCAAACAGATGCCATATGCTGCCCGGTTAAAGAAACTCCAGCTCTACTCAGTGGCATACCGCCTGTTCAGAGGCGATCTGTGCCTGACGTATAAAGCCATGTCCAACCCAGAATTAATGGACATGCTGCACCTCAGAAAATCCAAATCCCATCGAGCTACGCTCGAGAGACTTGAACCTCAGCACTGAAATAAATAGGACATGCTGGAGGGACAGATTCATAACCCAGTGGCTCCCTTCACTCTGGAATAAAATCCCAGTCCAGGTTAGGCAGAGTCCCACATTGACTCTCTTCAAGAGGAATCTTGATGAGTGGATGGGAGATCGTAGGTTTACCCCGGCTATCACTTCTGTGTCACTGTTAGACAGAGGCACAGTATACTAACCTCAAAAAAAGGCATAGCAAAATTAATTTAAAATGGGTGGTGAAAGCCAAACACACTCTGGCTAGGCTTATAAATGCCCTAGGGCAGATAGCCTAGTATGAACCTATGAACCTATGAACCTATAAGGCCTTCTTCAATATGTGAGAAACTTCAAGGGCAGCATACAGCAATGTGCTGAACTGGTGGTTAGTGATGTTACATTCACAGAGCCTGGAGATAAAGGAAATCTGTTAGTGGACAAATTTACTTCTAACTTTACCCCCCTCTCACTGACAACCATCCCCCAAGAAATACCGTCAAACAACTCCTCCAGATATAACTACCAGCATGTACTGCCTGCTCTCACAAAAGCCAAACACATGGCCTCAATGGGTTCCAGTAACATCCCAGGATGTCTCCTGATGAACAATCAAAAATATGACTTATTCAGGAACCTGGAGTCATTATTTAACTATAGTCTTAAAACAGGTTTTGTGCCATGAGAATGGACAACAGCGATATTCATCCCTCTTCATAAGGGAGGACTACCAACAGATTTCGGAAACTACAGGCCCATTTGTCTGACTAGTCCTATTTGTAAATCTATTTAATGAATTATTGTTGAATTTATCAGCAAGGGCATAGGAGACCTCGAAACATTGAACCCACCCCAGTTTAGCTTTGTCAAATGAAGGTCATGCTTACTGAATCTGGTGGACATTTTTGAAAAGGTCACTTAGGCAATGAATGAGGGGAAAGTGCTGCATACTGTCTACCTAGATCTTTCTAAATTATTTAATACAATATCTCACTTTAGCATTGTCATCAAACTTATGGAACTAGGAATAAACCTATTTATAACACATCAGATAGGTAGCTGGCTTTCTGATAAGACCCAGGAGGTTGGAATTAGTGAGGCCATCTCCACAAAGAGGACAGTAACCAGTGGTGTCCCCTAGTGCTCTGTGCAAGGCAAAATCCTTTTTGTCATCTACTTCTTGAATGTCAAAGATAATGTCAAAGGCCTCTTGCTTTCTAAGTTTGCAGATGATTGTAAACTGGGAGCACTCATTGAATTGCCCCAAGATGAGAACATCCTTCAGGAAGGTCTAATTTATACAAATGCTTGGTGCCAAAGCCATGGCTTAAAACAGTGACACAGCTACAGCATCTGTGCCAGTAACACATACTGGCATATTGCTCAAGTATGAGCAGTACATGACAGTGGATCAAGTTCATCACAGACAAACCCACCTATGTGAACTACCTCTGCCATGCACATATGTTGGGTGGTAGCTACTGACATGCCAATGTCAAGGAAAGGGTGGTAAGGATATCTTCTCTAAGTAACTCTACTTACACCCTGGTGTGTTACCTCCACGTATGATGGCTATAGGAAGATTCCACCATATCCAAAAGTGAGGCTACCACACTATCCTGATCAACCTTGTCCCCATCAACCTGTCTACTTATGGATTGTTCTGTATCATGAGCATGCATGGGCATACTGACTGTGTCCATACTGTGAACAGGAGATAAGAAAGTCACACTAGTCATGCTTAGCATACCCTCTGCAGCAGTCCCATACTGTGCCTCTTCATCACCGCCATCATCATCAGAGGATAACATTCCCCCAACATTAGATGGAGGGAGGTCCACATTGCTGGTGCCAGACAATACTTCACCTATGAATACACCAAAAAAAACCAAGAAAAATAAACATAACACTGCTACCAACTCAGCCACACATTCAAATGCTGTAACTTTACTGAGTAATACACATAACAAATACATGTAGGTATATCCAGGTAGTCATTGTACCTCAGTTTCAGATACACCTAAATACCATAGTTGATAGAAGTAGTATAAGCATACAGGTGACTATTAGTTACAAGGATGGACATAATAAATATTTGAATGTCATACCTGAGGTACCAACAGTGGAAATCCACTGGGTCTGCTCCACCTCTGCCCCAACATCCAGCACCACACTATGAAAGCTCCTCTGAGCTGATTGGATCCCTGGTAGTCAACAGGAACACCATCTCAGTGACTGATAGTTCAGTAGATGGAATTCCACCACTAGCCCATTGCTCCAATGCCACAGCCTATGATCTGACAGTGGCCTTTTTAATCATGCTACTGACCCTATGTCAAACTAGGTTGTAAACACAGTGAGGCATATTGGGACAATATGCTTTACATGCAGCCCTGGCTACCAACAGCAATGACATCATTGACCAACTGCCACCAGATATGGTCATAGATGGTCTTGTCAGAGGCATGTAAATCAAGGAGCTGTACTATGAACTTACCTCTCAGCATCTGAGAAGGAAGGTTTCTATGAGAATCAGCCTGTCTTACTTTTTGATTTTGAAGCCATATTCATGTTGTGATGGAGGAAAAAATGGATATTGCAAAACAACTTAACACACATCATAGTACAGTCTTTTATATATATGGAACACTATATATCAGTATGCAGTTAGTGAGTACCACAGTAGAAACAACAGTTTAAACAACAGCACAAGTTCCCAAACATTACATTATACATAGACTTAAAGTACACCAATGCAACCAGCACTTTAGCATCCCATATGCACCCCTCCAAAAAAACAAGACAATAAACAACAGCAGATGCAGAAATGTGTACCTACCAAGCAGAGGAAGCAGAGTATGCTGAGAAAAAATATGGGGAATGTAAGAAAAGCCTACAGAACTCATATAGTGACAGTCTAAACATTTAGCATGTTACAATAATACTAAAGAATTCAGTACACATGAATGTTTGTATTGCCAGATGCCCATAAAGTACATTTCAGATTATTTGAACCAAATCGACTGAAACACTGCAGTAGACAGAACTCATCACAAATATTTATCAGTATATTAAGAATGATAGTTTTATTCTTTATATAAAGACGATGATTTTATAGTTGTGGTATCAAGGTTGATGAAGCTGTGTGCAAATGTTTTTAACTTGTGTTATTAAACTTGTTTTATGGTGACAATTCGTAGTTCTTGAGGACTTTTTCTTCATTTGTTACTTGTTTTTTTAAGCCACTTCATATATGGCTACATTCATTTGTTTTTTTACTTTGATTGTGATTTTATTAGCATGATGGACATGAGTGTCCCTGGAGTTTTACCTTCCACTTGTAACTTGCCTTCAAGACGGGTTATTTCTATTTGTGAATTGACTAACATTTCATCTAATCCCATTCTTATGGAAGTGGCAGGAGGGTTGAATCAACACCTAATGAAGAATTACTGCATCAGTACTGAAGTAAACTTAGTAGACTCACAAGTAGTATTAGTCCTGGATCTGGTAGACTTTTCCATTCTACACCAAAAACCACTGCCTCTCCCAGAACCAAGACTGCACAAGAAAAGTTATCGGAACAACACAAAGGGCACAAAAATGGATCAATGACCTCAAACAAGAAGCCAGATGAAAACAAACAATGGACATGGACTGGTATTTAATTTATCTAAACACATATTAAATCTATGTCAAATTGAGCGTGCTTTCTAAAAGTTATATTTTATTCCTCCACAAGTTTCGGACATTTCACAGATTCTTATAGAGTTTAAATGTTTTGTGAGTTCATTAAATCTGATAGAGTTATTTGGCAATTAGAATGCTTTTGACTCATGTATTATTAAATGTAGAAGTACTTTTGTACATCCAAGTAACTCATTTATACAAGTCTTTGAAAAGTCAAGTCAAAGTAAACTTTATTGTCATTTAGAACTACACACGTGTAGCCTAAACAAAATTTTGTGTATCAGTTCAAATCATGAGATTACAAAAGAAAGTGAAACAACAAATACAAGTAGAGGAATAAATCTAACTAACAAATACAAAACTACTCCTGATACACACCAGAAAGAGCAGACACATTTACCAACACTCATATATGAAAAGAATACCCTCCCCTGAGTTAAATTAACGTCCCTATTTAAAGTAAATACAAAACACACTACAGATTGAAAGGCTTAAGTTATTTATCTAATATTGCACTTGAGTTCAAGTTAAATAATACTAACTATGGATATAATAAATATATTTTACACTTACTTGGAATATATGTAAGTATGTATTGCACAAATAAATAAAAAATGACTTATTATGTGTCCAGATTCCTGGGTCTAGTGCCCAAGTTCAGATGTCTAATCACTGTAGAGTAAAAACTGTTACTGAATCTTGTAGTCCTGCAGCAGATGCTGCAATATCTCCTGCCCGATGCCAGATGCTTAAACAGTCCATGCCTAGGATGCGTGTTGTCCTGTATTATTGTGGTGGCCTTTAAGATGCTTCTTACAGAATAAAGATGTATCAATGGAAGACTGGAACCTGTTACCTTCTCTGCAACCCTCACCACTCTTTGTAGCACCTTCCTTCCTGTAACTGTGCAGCTTCCAGACCACACTGTGAAGTTGCAGGTGAGGATGCTGTCTATTGCACCTCTATATAAGGTGGAGAGAATGTGAGGAGGAAGCTTAGCTTTTTGCAGCCTTCTTTAAAAGTGTAGGCCACTGGTGCACTTTCCTGACCAGTTGGCTGATGTTTTCAGACCACAAGAAATCCTCTGATATGTGTCACTCAGGAATTTCATACTCTTTACCATCTTCACACTCTCACCATTGATCCTGAGTACTGGATGGCTTGTTCTCCTTTTCCTGAAGACGATGATAATATCTTTGATTATAATCTCAAAAGGCCATTGAGTATGAGATTTATGATCCATATAAAAATAATAAGAAGAAATATTTTTATAATTTGAGTCTAGAACAGACTGAAGCCTTAGAAGCACTGATTAGTAAACATTGTTATCAAAGGTGCAGATAAAGTGGGCAGCGTGGTAAATTTAGACACTGATTATTTATTTAAATAGTATGTGACAGATGTTAGCAACAGATGACTATATTGAGATTAGTGGACATTATTGTGTGATTATTATTATACAACTTGAAAATATATTAGAAGACATGCATTTACAATGGCAAATTACTACCGATTTGTTCCATTAACTACACACACCTTCTCCTAGGATCCCTTTGTTATAGGGTATACCGAAGATACAAAAATCTCTTATCAAACCTATTACAAAATCAGTTGTGTCAGCTCATGATTGGGTTACCGAAGCAATGTCAAAATTCCTAGATTTAAAATTATAGGAAAGCCTGAGAGATGGTAGCATGATAATTAAAGATACAGATGGTAGCATGATAATTAAAGATACATCTGACTTTTTGTCTCATCTACATGAATGGTCTATTAATAAAGATTTGATCAACTGTTACATTATCACATTCAATGTAGACTCTCTTTTTACTGTAATTCCCAATATACAGGGTCTCAAAATGACTAGAACACACTTACTATCTGCACCAATGTTTGACCAAATTATTATTGACCTCATATGTGAGTTGCTTCATATTGTTCTGATGAATAATGTTTTTATTTCTCAAGAGAAACTGTATAAGCAACAAAAGGGAGTCGCAATGGGAACTCCCATTGTAAATACTTAAACTAATATAGTAACGGATACTTGGGAATGATATTTTATTTTAAGTGAATAGGTAAATCCTTATTTCTTAAATATTTTCTTTTACAGGAGGTTTGTGGATGACCTTTTCCTGATTTGGGAAGGTGATTTGGCCTTATTTGAAGATTTCTTGACCAATAAAGCAAATGCCACTCATTTTTTTGTGTTTCAAAAAATGTATTGGTTGACTTTTGGACATTACTTTACAAAAGATCAGACAGGTAAACTTGATACAACATTATATAAAAAGAATGTTAAATGCAATAATTATCTTCACGGATTGAGTATGCCTCTCTCATTTGTATTTAATAATATTATTACAAGCTAAATGTGTAGAGTAGCCCAGCGTAATACTAATGATGAAGTTATGCTTGACCAGATGCAAAATCTATCATTTGATTTTATAGAAAGGGACTGTTGACCAGTTGATGTTAAATTCATTCATATCAACATAGAGGGTAAACATAATACTGACATTAGACCTATCTTTTCAGGATATGAGAAACCTAATAAAGTTCCCAAGGCTAAGGCAGAGATGTATGAGATATAGATGTATGCTAACTTTTAAGTGTACCACAATGAACATTCAAAATATAACAAAGAAATATTGGCCAGTTGAGTAAATACTTGAGTTTATAATTGGTAGTCAGCATAGCCTTAAGTCTGGCTATAAAAGAAGTGGTAATCTTAAGAATCATCTTTGTTATAAAGAAATGCCAAGGACCTCTAATTTGTTTAAATCATCTAAGCAAGGTACCTTTAAATGCCACAAATCATCTATCATATGCATTTACATATGGAGAAGTATCTACATCACGTATTTAAAATATTTTTGTTCTATGTGAATTTGCAACTTGTGATCCCAAATATTTGATATATATGGCCAAATGCATCTCCTGTGAGGCATATTATATTGGTTAGAATAATAATAATAAAAAATGTAAAGACATATTGGCAATCATCTTTTGGACATAAGTAGGAAGTTAATTACTAACACACATTAAACCATATCAGTGCAGCTGATGTAACACACTTTTTTAAATTTTTCATTTTGCAAGTCATAAGGACTCCCATTAGTGGTAGTGACCTGATAAACTTCACAGAGAAGGAAGAATTGAAATGAATCATGCACATTTGAGTGCATATGCATTCAGGTCTTAATGGTAGTATAAGCATTAAGCCACTTTTTTAATGATATGTAATCAGATTTAATATGTCTATTTCTTTAAGTGAATTGATTAGTTGATATTGTGATCATTTTATTATTTGTATAATGAAAATGAGTTTATGGTTGTATTATCAAACCTGATGAAGCAGTATGCAAAAGTTTTTAACTTGGATTATTAAATTTGTTTTATAGTGATACTTCATTGTTCTCAATGACTTTTTATTCATTTGTAACTTGTTTTTTTCAAGCCACTTGATTTATTGCTATATTGATTTGTTCTTTTTTTATTTTACCATATTAAGAATGAACAGTTGAATGGAAGAATACTTACCTTGAAGTGTTTCAAAGACTATCCTATGTAGTGCTGTAGTGAAAATGTTGACAGTGCTTTGTTCAGTAGCATTTGTGAAATAGGGTACTCTTCCCTAGTGTGATGGAAGTTCCATAGTTCACATCATGCTTACAAACTGCAGATAAGCTTATCTGGGAGTTGTAATATGTTAATTAGATCTTACTTCATTATCCATTTTTTTTCATTTTTTTTAATTTGCTTTTAAAACATTAAATAAATCAATTATAAAACAAACAAATAACTATTTATATAGGTCCACAGCTGATTGATACATCAAAGTTATACATATCAACAATTAATATTTTTCAAACAAGCCTTTACGTTTAAGCCAAGATTTATAGGAATGTTTAATATTAGAAGTTTTCATCATTATAGTATGGAATTCACTACTGCAAACAATGGTTGCCATACTAATAAATTCAACACTAGAGGGAATAACTTTAAATTTGTAATTTTCAGTAATTTCTTTTCTAGCTATAGCAAGAATAGACAAAAGAAGAAGCACTTGAGGTTTTTGGAATTATCTCAGGAATCAGACATTAAATAAAACTAAAAATTTATAAATATTACTTTTATTTGACTGTAGAGTTTGAATGAAGTTATTAATTTCTTTCCAAAAAGGGGAGACGGCTTTACATTCATATACCATATGCATCCAATCAGCTATTATTTCAGAATCACATCTCCAGCAGTTCCAAAAGGAATTGTCTAAATATGTGAAATCTAACCTAAGAATTTTACAAATTTGTGACAAATATGATTTATTTTTCATTGCATTATTATTGATATTTATTAAGAATTCGGATAATTTGGGTAATGAGTTCTTATCCATGTTAAATATCTTATTAATCTCTGTGATCATAAAGTTTCTAAATATTTGTAAAATTAACCAATTCTCAGAATCTTGATTGTATTTGGACCTTACATTTTCAACAGTATTACTGTTTAAGAATTGATGTCAATAAATTATGTTACTTTGTTGTTTCAATACTAGCATTTTGTTGAAGTTATGAATTTCTAAGCAGTCATTTGCAAATGCAATTGGAAACAGAAAATATTAAGTCCTTAATACAATAGGTGGAATATGTAAATGTTTGGGAAGAGGAAATTACGCTATTTAAATAGGGAATCTGAGAAGAGGGTGTAGTTCCATTTACACAAAAATATTTGAATAACCACATAAAACTATACTAGGGACTATTTGTTTATGACTGGTTGTGATATATTTCTTATTTACTAATAATATTTCTTGATGTATTTGTTTTCATTTTGGATCACAAGATAAATTTATCCACACCACTATAACTTTTACAATTGTTGAAGTAACCTACAATTGAATATCAGGGAATCCTATTCCCCCATTATCCAAACCTTTTCTGTGCCAATCAAAGGAAACATCTGTTTTAGCGACAACCTCTTGAAAGTTTGTATCATTTCTTTACTATTAGACATAATGGTTTTGCCAAGGAATTTCATTTGATTGCTATTCCAATTGAAGTTAGAATATTTTTATATGATTTTTTAAAAAATTTTTATTAGTAAATAATGCACTTGCTCAAGTGTGATTAAATCTTAAGTTTGAGATTTCTTCAAACCATACCTCTCAACCTGGAATCATCAAAAATCTGGACAAGGCCCATGAAAAATAGGTACAAATCTGTACGCTGATTAACATAAAACTTGCATACATAATTGCATAACCCCCGCCCTCTCCAATGGAATTGTGGGATAATTTTCAAACGTAAACTGAAGAACAGACAACCAAAACATGGCACGAAAGCCCCCCTGCAGCCATTCCAATGTCCCATTACCTGGCTATTTCACCCCAATTACTATAAACACTAATGTGTGCATACTGCTTTACTTCTACAATGATTATTTACACTGAACAAGTACATTATTCAGTTACAGCAGTACACTGTAAGACTCTGTAATTAAATAAGAGGCAAGGCAAAATGTAAATCTGCTGCATGTACAGCCAAGACCTAAAATCCATGGCTCAAATCATAAAATAAGTAACCTGAGGCACTGCCACACATAGGAAATGTGATCTATCAAACATTTGCAAAGCTTAACCATAATGAACTCTGTGCATTAACAAAATTAAATTGGACAAACCAGTATTTAATTTAAGATAACTTTCTAGATTACTGATTAACACAAGAATCACTGGTAATGTTTTAAAAATGTTATTTGACTTCGTCAGTATAAATCTCAGAGAAAAATAAAATCTTCCTTTAGCAACAAAAATACAGGCTTGCTTCAGTTTACATACAAACATTTTATTTATACAGTGCAGTTTTTACCAGTTACATTGTATCCCAAAACATTTATGTCACACATCTCTCATTTCATGTCTAGCAAACCGATACACTGGAAAGCATTTACCAGTAGACTGGTCAGTATCATGATTATCTGCATATTTTGGCAAGCTAATAAGAAATGCCAGTGACATTCAATGGTAGGCAATAACACAATACCAAGTGCACAAAAAATGCATTACATTAAGAATGGGTAATGCAGAATAGGCTTCAAAATCTGCTTAACTCTAAAATATCACAGTCAAACTAGGAGATTAGCTACCACTGAATTAATCCAACTAACCTACAGAAAAAAAAATTTAACTCAAGACTTGTATATTTAGTTTCATGTAAGAAGCAAAGCCTTATATCTTATAACTTAGCAGAATACAAATACAATAGACAGCATAAGATGTAAACCGACATGCTTCCAAACACAAAACCAACTTTTATACCTTTCCCCAAACTCCATGTCAAGAGCCAGATACAGAAATTTACAAAACAGTGAGACTGTCTGGCCTGCTAAAATCATGTGTGAATTCTTCATATTACTATATACTTGTTTTAACTGTGGTTCGTTGAAGTGATTTCCTAAAATAAGTGATTGATCTCTTATATGCATTTGGCAAAAACAGTATTAAAAGACGGGATGGTACAAACATCATTTCCACCATCCCCACTACCAAAGTAATGTGCATAGAAAAAATGCTGCATGTAGTTAATTCACAACTCCCAAAACAGCAAGCCAATAAAAACAAAAGGTAACTCAGAACAATGGCTAAAGTAAACTCTGATTAAAAAAAAAAAAATCAGTAAGGCTTTATTAAAAATACAACCCAAAAAAATTGTACTGCACATGCCCGATGAAAATGAACAACAAATTCTACAGCTGTTTTGCTAACCTACACCTGCATATCACATTCACACCAGCAGTTGATAACGAAACTGCAGTTTGGTTAAAAAGCTCAGCTGAAAAAGTGTACGTAATAAGTATACGTTGCGAATAAGTTAAAACATATAAAACTGCATCCTTTAGTTTGAAATGTCTTGGTTCTCTGCTTTATCGCTCTGCATTCCCCCTATATAAATACTCTGAATTGTTGACAGTCCGATAACAGCTTTCTAGGATGTTGTTGTAGTACCTACACTAGTCACACACCAACCCCAGTGCAAAGTGTAAACTTATGGCTGGCCTGACTAAAATGTGTTACAATTACTAGTTGAAAAATGTTCTGCAGTCATATTAAATGCATCGTCAATTCAGCAGTCAGAATCAGACAGTCACAGAGAGTTAGTTTCTAGTAGGCAGATGAATGCAATAAATAAGGCCCGTTTATTTTTTTATTCTTTTTTATTTACTTGGAGCCAGAGCATACACAATACATTTGTTTTACCTGATGCCAGAGGAGGTTGAGGATTTTCTCATTCTGATCCTTGCTCTGGGATTCCTGTTGGGTGGATTCAGACCAGACTCTGCTCTGCAGTGCAGAAAGTAAGATCCAGCCAATCCTTTCCAGCTCTGATGATTGCCACTCACAAAAGCATTTGAACCAGAGCCGGAAGTACATGGCACGTGCTACTTACGAGCCCGAGCTGAAGTCCGACAGGCTGGTGGAGCTGATGTCATCGCACACGTGATGACATCAGCTCACGAAGCGCAAAAGTTAAAAAATTTTTTTAAAAAGTGCGAATAAATCGGAATTCAGGGGGTGCCACTCAGGAATCATGGCAACCCATTATTTGGACCCCAAAACTCAGTAAAAACCGAGTAATTCAGGACAGTTGAGAGGCATGCTTCAAACTGACTCACAGAACTAATTATTTGTTCAAATGAATTCTTTATATTTTATATTGTTAGCAAAATATCATCAGTAAAGAGCTGAATCTTTAGTTCAAAATCTTCTTTTATTTTGATACCATTAATGTTCTTACTGGATCTAATACTGTTATCAAATGGTTCTATAGCTAATGCAAAAAGTAAAGGTGATAATGGACAGCTTTGTTTTGCAACCTTTTGCAATTTAAAGGAATTAGAAAGAAAAAAAAACTATGTTAACATAAGCACAAGAGTCATTGTATAAATTAGAAATTAATGCAATTAGGTCTGGTAAGAAATTATACACTTTAAGTGCTTTAAACAGGTATGACCAATTAACTGAGTCAAAAGCCTTACCTAAATTGAGGCTAAGGATATAAAGTTCTTTTTTATTTTTATTTGCATAGTCTATATATTCATGCATTCTTATTATATTATCATGTAATTGTCTATATAAAATAAACTCAATTCAATCATTGTTAATTAGTTTAGGGTAGCACAGTGGTGCAACGGTTAATGTTGTCTCCTCACAGCAAGAGGCTCTCTGGTTCAATTCTCAGCTGGGGTGCTTCCTGTGTGGAATCTGTATGTCCTTCCTCCATTCACGCGGGTTTCCTGTAGGTTTCCTCCCACATTCAAAGACATGCATCTGGAGAATTTCTCCCCAGGCCTCCACTAAAAATGGGCTCTGTCCTAGTTGGACGTTCCCAGTTAACAAATGCTAAATAAATAAATAAATAAATAAAAAATAAGTACATTAATTCCATTAGCTAAAATGAACTTGAACATCTTACAGTTCACATTTAAAAGTGAAATGGGTCTGTATGATGACCACTTTGGAGGATCCTTATCTTGTTCTAAAATAGGTGATATAAAAGAATGTTTCCATGATGGGGGGACTTCAGCAGTAGTCTTTATATCTTTATAGACATTATGTAATATTTTAACTGCATCATCTGGTAGTATTTTATATAGTTTTGGTATAAGACCATCTAACCCCCAACAACTTATTATTTTTAACTTTTTTATTTGATCTTTTATTTCTGTTAAAGTGAATGATCTATCTTTTTTTATTTTTTACTTGGACAGTGCAGTGGTGCAGCTGCAGCATTGTCACTTCACAGAAAGAGGTTCTCTGGTTCCATTCTTGGCTGGAGTCCCTTCTATGTGGAGTCTTCATGTCCTCCCTGCATTCATGTGGGTTTTCTCCGGGTACTTCAGTTTCCTCCCATGTTGCAAAGACATGTGTCTGGAGTGTTTCTCTCTGGACCTCTGCTGAAAATTGGCTTTGTTCCAAATTGGGCTTTCCTAGTAAATAAATGTTAAATGAATACTTATTTATATTTTTTCCTTAGAAAATTATCAACTATAGCACATTATCTAGATTATTTATATTATTATTTAGATTTTCATAAAATATTTTATAGCCTTCAAGAATACCTTTAATATCTGTTTTCTTTCATTTTTATTTTTATATGTGTTGTAATTACATTGATATAATTTAGTTTATTTATTTTCTAAGATCAAGTTTATGCAAGTTTAAAGGGTTTATTGAATATGCATGACGTTTAAGTTTTCCAGGTTTATTGAAACTTTATGATTTAGAATTTCAAGATATTTTATAGTTAAGTTTTTAAAGTTTAGACTGACTGATAATATCATTTGATTTTTAGATTTAACTTTAGTGCATCTATTTTTGGCCTGAATTATATTAAATTCTTTGTCCCATTATGTTGTTTTACTAATATACCATCATGTAACTCTTCCATTTAAGTAAGCCTTTAGTGAATCCCACAGAACAATGTCAGATACTTCACCATTCAGGTTTATTTCTAGGAAGTTGTTGATCTCTTTAACATACTAATCCTTGAATCCTTTTATTTTAATAATGTACATTGGTGATCTCCTGTGATATATTAAATTGTCAGTTGTTAAAATAATATTAAAGATTATAGTATTATGGTCTGATAATGGACAGGAAACTATTGAAACTTCTCTGATATGTGATAACAGATCATTTGAGACAAAACATTTTAGCAGTATTTGTTTGTGTTCCTTATGTATAAGAGTAATGGGTATAACTGATCATTTCAGACAAAAAAAGTTATCAGTATTTGTTTGTGTTCCATATGTATATGAATTATGGGTAAATTGAAGTGAATCTGCTTTCCTTAGCTCATATATATCCTTTAAATTCATTAGATTTACAAAATGTGTTAAGTTTTGGCTGAAAATATAATTCTTAGCTTTCTAGCTGTAGTAGAATCTTTGTCTTATAAAATACAATTAAAATTGTCAGCCATTATGACTTCCCCTTTCATGTAACAGGCTATAGGGTCTAAGTAATTTTTTATCTTTAGTTCCAACCCCTGGAATCTGATAAGAGTTCACCAATGTATATAGTCTTCTGCTCCACTCAGTTATGACAATGCATAACATACCATTTTTATCAACATAGGTATATTTTACTTTAAGCATTACTGCTAGGTTCTTCCATAAAATGAGGGTGTCTCTTCTTTTAACTTAAAAGCTAGCATCTGTTAAAACCCAGCAATTTGTCAATGAAAGTGTATTTATATCTTTATTAAGTAAATATGTTAGCTGTAGAAATACTATTTGAGCTTTATGTTATTGCAAGTATTTGAACACACTACCCCTCTTTACTGGATTATTCAATCCATTAATATTAATAGATATGCATTTAAAATGAGACATTTATATAAGAAAGATAAAAAAACACAGGCATAATGAAATCACATTTATGTGCAGAACTTAATATACTTTATATATAACAATATGAAATCTTCAGCTATGGACAAAACTTTTCAAACTGAGAAAAAATTACCTAATGATATAACCCTAAAACTTTCTACCATGGAACAACATATTCCTAGTTTGTTGAAAAAGATGAACAAACTACCTCTCAAACTCTCCATTGGACTAACAATGCTTAGCTTATGCTTCTGATTCATATTAATGTGTTCCATACTTTTTAGTATGCATCATCTTAAAAAAGCCGGGCAGTGAGTTATTATGAATAAGAAAAGTTAAACAGGTGTTCAGAATCTTTATTATATGTTGACCAAACTGAATATCTCTACAATCATCTTTCCCTGTACTTCACATTATCTCCCTGGTCTACTATTGTGAGGAAGTCAGTTGTTATTTTCATATTTATTAATTTATATGTCAGACAACTTATGTTTTTTCTGTTTTATTTACCATGTGTAAAGTTGTTCATAGGATAATCAGTTCATAAATTAGTATCAGGCTAATTGCCCTTGGGGGTCCATTCCAAACCCAGCCAATTATACCATGTGAGAATCAAACACTGCAACTTGTGGCCTTAAGATGAACATCTTAACAACTATGCCAACCTTCCACCATTGGAGACATATTTATATTCTTTAACTATATACATATGTACTTAGTCTGATCTATTTCTATTTCTGTTTATATACCATGTCTTCTACTATTATTATATTCATAGGCTTTATATTTTAGCTATAATCCTAGTGTAGAATGTCATATAATGGAACATTTATATTTACTCATATATTTGATACTCTTTAATCTAGTACTACTTTTAGACTCAGTCTTATTTTTTCCTTAAACATTATTTCTAATAGTATCTGAACAAACATCTGAAAAATCTTCCCTTTTAAGATTGTGACTTTCCATTATAAATTGTTTTGAGATATTAAGTTTGGCTATCATTAAAAAGGGACAGTAACAGAGAAACAAACTCCTATTTTTTATCAGAAGTGTCTTTCTGTAGGTTACTATATAAATTATCCTTTGGTATACTGCAAGCATTCAAAACTATTTAATAACTGGCAGTGCTTTAGAATGCAATTTGCTGTCTTTTGTTTATTATCTAATGTGTATTAATTGACATCTTAGCATGTGATCCATAATGTTATGATTATTTACTTTTAGACAGAAAGAAATAATCTGGACACATCTTATAATTTTCAGAACTCCTGCAGCATCACAAAAGTGCTTTTGACTCTAATTATGCTGGTTTAAGCTGGTCCTCATGACAAGACCTTGCAAATGAATAGTTTATCAGCTACAATTCACACAAAAATGTTCACAAGTGAATCCAAGCCACCTATACATTATATATCAGTTCTAATAATACATTTTATATATGTAAAAAATATATTTTTTATACTTTGTTTATAATATAGCATAACTTTCCTGGGTGCTATTGCATGTCAGGCATACTATCAGTAGCAAGCATTCAGAACTACGTAATAACTGACAGTGGTTTAGAATGCAATTTTCTGTGTTTTATTTATTATCTAACTTGTATTTTTTGATGTTTTAACATATGATTCAAAATATTATGATTATTTACTTTTAGACAGGAAGAATTAGCCTTGACAGTTCTTAGAATTTTCAGAACTCGGGGGGCGTGGCCAAGGATGAACACAGGATAGCAGCAGATTTCTTCATCTCCACCAATTTCATTACACTGACAGGAATTAATTACTTAAAAAATTAATTTTTGAACTAATTTTCTTTCTAAATACGTTTGTTTTATATAGTTCTTGAACTATATCTAAAAAGAAAGGAAATCTTAACAATATTCCTGACAGAAATCACTGTGGAAATTTTCCTGTCAGTTTATCAGTCTGAAATGAGTTCCAGTAAGACAAATTCTCAAGACTCCAGCATCAAGAAAGAACTTCAGTCTCTGATAATTATAATCCAGCAACTTACTGATAAAATGGATAAAATGGATACTAAAATAGACACCTTCATAGAAAAATCTACAAAACAAATAGACATGTTACATACAGACCTGCAACAACAGAAGATCCAGATGACAGGCATAGAAGAAGCTGTGAATGACATGGAAAATAGAATCCAAGAAGAAGAAATCAACATTGAGTTTCTGCTGAAACAAAATACACATTTACAAACAAAGCTGGATGACCTGGAAAATAGATCTAGGTGCAATAACATTAGGATTTTTGGACTGCCAGAAAATATTGAAGGTAACAATATTACTTCTTTTTTAACAACTTGGCTCCCTAAAACTTTAGACTTAACAGAAGCATTCTCTTTTGGTATCGAAAGAGCACATAGATCTATAGCTAATACTAACTCTAACAAAAAATATCCTAGATCAGTTATAGTTAGATTTCTATCATCTTTTGATAAAGAGATGGTTCTTAAATCTGCTTGGGCTAAAGCTCCTGTTAAGATTAATGAGACAACTGTGTGTTTTGACAATGACTATTCTTCCATGGTAATAGCTAAAAGAAAAGTTTTTCTGCCACTAATAAGGGAGCTTATAAAAGCACAGTTTAAAACATACCTTCTGTTTCCTGCCAAGCTTAAAATCTTCCTTCCTGATGGTCCTAAGGTTTTCGATGATTTAGACTCTGCTTTATTGTTGGTCAAAGAAAAAAGGATTTTGGATAAAATAGAAGAAATGGAATGGGCTAGTTCTTCATTAAAGAGATTGGCAACTGAAGCTTCGTGGAAGACTTCAAAGAAGAAGAAGAGACTAAAAAACAAATGATTTGTTATATGTTTTTTTTCTCTCTCATCATTTTAGTTCATTATTAATCTTTTTGAATATAGTTCCTGCATTTCCAGAAAGCCACAAATATTTTGGAAAAGATTTAATCAAAGTTATTCTCTATGTGCAAAGAAATATTTTGTTTCATAACCAGTCAAAATACCTGAAGATTTAATGGCAAGCTGTGATTCAATTTGTTTCTCTTTCTGAAAAGAAGTAAGGTTAGTAATTTGATACATTTTTTATCTTTACCTTTTTTTCCTTCTCCTTTTATTATTTTCTTTGTTTAAACAATGACATTCTATTTAGATTATGTAGTGGGTAAAGGGTGGGGAGGGCAGGAGTGAACAGTAATGAAAATATCATTAATAGAATAATAACATATTTATTCCTTGTAAAAGTTTTATAAGTTCTTCAAATGCTATTTCTAATTATACTTTCTTGATTATACTGCTTATGCTTGTTTGTAAATAATCTGTTATGCTTTAACTAATAATAATCAGAACTAAATAAGAGTAAATAATATGTTTTATTTTTAACTCTATTAATATAAACAGCAAGTAACATTCCATTGTATATACTTCTTACAGCTTTCTCTTACATTTTTATTTCTGCCTCACTCCTTTTACTTTCTACTCTCTTTTCTTTTCTTTATTAATATATAGAAATGCTTTTGATTGTGTGGGCACAGTGAATAATAGGATTTGTATGAAAATTGAGTTGGGAGAAGAATGTTGAGTTTTATTGCTTGTTGGTAATTTTGGGCTTAATTTCACTTACATAGAGGCTGTAATGATCTGTGGAATACAGTGTGAAGGTTTTGTCATGTTTAGATGCATTTACACTGCTAAATGAATGTTTGTCACTAGTTTTAATAAGTTTCCGCCAAAATGTTAAGAGAGACAATCTGAGATGTGGGCTGTCTCATGCACAGTGTTCATGAGTTACTTCAGAAGCTTCAGCTCACAGAATTCTCACAGAGAAACTGAAAGCAGTTAGTATAACCTTTGACATAGTTATCACACTGACACACCACAGATTCAGAAAAATACTCTATTCATAAAATATGTCAGTTATAATGTTTTGTTTCATAACCAGTCAAAATATCTGAAGATTTAATGGCAAGCTGTGATTCAATTTGTTTCTCTTTCTGAAAAGAAGTAAGAGGCTGCAATGGTCTGTGGAATACATTGTGAAGGTTTTGTCATGTTTACATACATTTACACTACTAAATGAATGTTTGTCACTAGTTTTTAATAAGTTTCCCAAAATGTTAAGAGAGACAATCTGAGATGTGGGCTGTCTCATGCACAGTGTCCATGAACTACTTCAAAAACTTCAACTCGCAGAATTCTCACAGAGAAACTGAAAGCAGTTAGTATAACCTTTGACATAGTTATCACACTGACACACCACAGTTTCAGGAAAAATACTCTATTCATAAAATATGCCAGTTATAATGAGTCTAAATGATGTAGTTTCTTGTAGTAAGTAAATGTCTTATTTTAGAAGGCATAGAAAATGAAACATTTATTTAAATGTTTTTGAAAATTTACTTAACAGCAGCATAATAATCTGTGTTAAAAATTTGTGTTCCAAACATATACTTTACTATAACTCATTTAATTCATCTGATTGACAAGCATAAATAATCTTATAACTCTATTCTGGAAGAAATGTCATGTGATATATTTTAAAGCAGTAGGTTAGCATGATTGTAAAATCTGGTTACTAAAATGTGTTTGCTGTGCATTATTTTGTATAAAGCAGACAGATTTATTCTAGGGACAGCAAGTAGGATAGTGCTCAACAAAGACACAACTCAGTGAGATCATATATATATATATATATATATATATATATATATATATATGTGTGTGTGTGTGTGTGTGTGTGTGTGTGTGTGTGTGTGTGTGTGTGTGTGTGTGTATGTATGTGTATGTGTGTGTGTGAGTGTGATGGCTTTTTTTTTTATATAATAATGCAAGTGTTTCTGAGAATCTGCATAACTATCCAATATGATTTATAATAATTTCTATGAATACAATATTTTACTCTATTGACAAAATTAATGTTTGTCACAAGTTTTAATAAGTTTCCCACCAAAATGTTAAGGGAGACAATCTGGGATGTGGGCTGTCTCATGCACAGTGTCCATGAACTACTTCAAAAGCTTCAACTCACAGAATTCTCACAGAGAAACTGAAAGCAGTTAGTATAACCTCTGACCTAGTTATCATACTGACACACCACAGATTCAGGAAAAATACTCTATTCATAAAATATGTCAGTTATAATGAGTTTAAATTATGTAGTTTCTTGTAGTAAGTAAATGTCTTATTTTAGAAGGCATAGAAAATGAAACATTTATTTAAATGTTTTTGAAAATCTACTTAACAGCAGCATAATAATCTGTGTTAAAACTTCTGTTCCAAACATATACTTTATTATAATTCATTTAATTCATCTGATTGACAAGCATAAACAATTTTATAATTCTATTCTGGAAGAAATGTCATGTGATATATTTTAAAGCAGTAGGTTAGCATGATTGTAAAACCTGGTTACTAAAATGTGTTTGCTGTGCATTATTTTCTATAAAGCAGACAGATTTATTCTAGGGACAGCAAGTAGGATAGTGCTCAACAAAGACACAACTCAGTGAAATCAGATATATATATATATATATATATGTGTGTGTGTGTGTGTGTGTGTGTGTGTGTGTGTGTGTGTGTGTGTGTGTGTGTGTATGTGTGTGTATGTATGTGTGTGTGTGTGTCTGTGTGTATGTGTGTGATGGCTTTTTTTTTTTTAATAATGCAAGTGTTTCTGAGAATTTGCATAATTATGCAATATGATTTATAATAATTTTTATGAATACAATATTTTACTTTATTGACAATAATGAGTTTAAGTAAATGCTCATATACAAACAATTCAAGATTTTTTTTGGAAGCTGTTAATAGTATTCACATGACAGAAAATAGATGCATCTTAATATATGTAATGTCTGAATCATATTAGCCAAAGTTTTTGATTTAAATGAATGTTAGAACCTAATTTTCTCTCCTCTTGATTTCTAACATCAAGATTATTTGAATGCTATTTGAATACAAGTGTTATATATTACATAGATCTATATAGTAGTATGAACAGTTTTTTAAAAAAAAAAAAAAAAAAGTTTATTTTAGTTTATATGATGCTGTTTTACCAAATGTGTAGTTTTGTCTTGATAGATAATTGAATTGAAAACTGTTAACCTCAGTTAAATATAACTAGTATTAAAATGATAAGGTGGTAGCTGAGGTACTGCTGCTTAGAGTAGGGGGTTAACTTGAGTAGTAAATATTACTCTAAGTTGGAGTTTTCAACTCCAGGCTGGATGCAAGGTTTAATCCTTACATTATTTTCACTTGTTCATTGTTATATGTATATAGTTTTGACATCCACAATATATTTTGTACACTCATTGTCACTACAAACAAAATTGAATCCTATACAAAATCCCATAAGAGATTTAATAAATACAGCTATATTTAAAGGTACACCTAAAAGAGGAGATGTAACATTATTTATCTTGTTATTTGTTATTTCGATCATAAGATTCTTGAGTTTTAAAAATGCCAAATGACATCTTTAAAAGGAATTTCTTTAAACATTAATGGATTGAATAATCCGTGTAAAAGGGCAAGCCTAATAAGATACATTAATTTACACAAGGCCAATCTAGTCTTCCTGCAAGAAACCCATCTCTTGAAAAAGATATTGATAAACTAGCCACTAATAAGTATACAGTATTGGTTAGTTCAGAGCACACTCAGAAAAAGAGAAGTGGCTTCTTTATGGAATAAAAGTATGCCCATTCCTAAAACCATTAAGTCTTATCAGGATGACAAAGGAATGTTTTGTATAGTTACAATACAAATTAATGGGAAGACTTACACTTTAATTAATGTATATTGGATACCTGGAATTGGTATTAATACAGTGAAACATCATATTGATAAGATCATATCATTCTCTATAGGGATATTATTTTAGCTGGTGATTTTAATTGTATACTACATGAAAGTGATACTACCACTATAAGGAAAAGAAGAATTACATCTAATGCAAAACATTTAAATGATTTTGCTAATTCTTATCATTTGAATGATATTAATAATCAGATAGATTCAAAATCATTACCATACACCTTTTTTCTAACAGATACAAAACTTATTCAAAAATAGATAGGGTCTTTATTTCTAACCAGATGGTAACAGATTTAATTAATTCCAAAATCATTTCATGTCCTATATCTGATCATAACTCAATTGTTTTTGAATTCATGATAAAAATACTCATAATGTTCAGATCAAAAGGATACCAGCATACTTAACTCAGCTAAAAGACTATAAAGAATATATACTTTCAGAAGTACAACATTTTCTAGACATAAATAATACTCCTGAAGTCTCCATTGTCTATGTTTGGGATGCCTTAAAATCATATCTATATGGACAAAGTATCAGATGGTATAATAATAAAAGGAAATCTTGGGATAAGGAATTGTTAGATATTCAAAGTAAATTAGACTCTTATAAACATAATAATAAAGAAAATATTATGGACAAGAAAGTTATTGAAGAAATAAACAAACTAAATGAGAAATACAAAGAAATTTTAACTCATAAAGTTAAAATAACTTTAGAGAATATACGTTTTGTCTTATTCAATAAGCCCCAAATACTTACATAGACTTAAAAATAAAACAAAAGATTGAATAAACAAAACCATATCAAAGAAATCTTTTCTCTAAGAAAAAGAAGAATGTTTCTAGTATACCAGAAATACTGGATGAATTTAGAAATCACTTTCACAAGATTAACCATAACAACATTAACATGGAACCTAAAGATAAAATAAAGGAGTTTATAACCACAAACATGAATAAAAGCTTAATAAACAGCAGATTAAACTATTGGACAAGAGTATTTCATATACAGAAGTTATTACACAAATAAATAAGCTTAAATCAAACAAAGCACTGGGTAATGATGGTATTATACCAGAGATATATAAAATCCTTTCTAAAACTACATATTCATTAATACATAAGGTTTGTAGTTTAGCCCAAACTGGGTTAATAACCCCCCCATCTTGGCAATATACATTTATTTCACCAATTTTAAAACCTAATAAAGATCCAACTAGATGTTCTTCATATCGACCCATCTCATTACTTAATGTTGATTATAAAATGTTTATGAGTATTTTTGCAGATAGATTGAAGACAATCATCCCCGGCATTATAGATACAGATCAGACGGGCTTCATTGTAAATAGAAATACTTTTGATAATATAAGAAGAACTTGAACATTAATTGATTTTGCAAATAGGAAAAAGAAAGATTTAACACTTATTAGTCTTGATATAGGTTCAGCATTTGATTCAGTAAGTTGGGACTATCTGTTTACCTTACTGAAATGCACAAACTTCTCTGATGCATTTGTAAATTTAATTGAGCATTTATACAAAGGAACGCTGGCTTATATTAAGGTAGGAACATATGTTTCACAAAAAATACCCATTCTTAAAGGTACAAAGCAAGGATGTCCACTTTCTCCACTATTATTCACTTTAGTAATGGAGCCTTGGGCTAATTTGATTAGAAAAAGTACTGACATAGAGGGTTTTGAAATAGACGAAAATACAACATCAAAATTCAACTTTTGCAGATGATGTTCTAATTACATCAGCAGGATCTAATTCTTCTATGCAGTCTTTATTTGATAAAATGATGAATTTTAAAAGTATTTCTGGTTTAATATTCAATGAAGAAAAACTAAAATACTACCTATATATACACGAAAAAATATTCTCATTAGTGATTTTACTAAATATGTACCCAATTCAGGTCAGATAACTTATTTAGGTATAATACTATCTAAAGATATTAAATCTATTATATATAATAACTATAATACCTGTTTTCTTAATATACAAAATCTTTTTAATACCTGGAATAATATGTTTTTACTATGGAGGAGAGACTTACAATTATTAAAATGATAATATTCCCCAAGATTTTATACTTAATACAATCAATAATACTTTCACCTACAAAAATAATTATCAAGAAACTGAATACACTAATGTTAAATTTCTTATGGGCACCTAATAGACCTAGAATTGCATTAAAGAAACATACTAATAGCTGGTCTCAAGGGGTATTTCTTTTCCAGACTTTAATTTATATATTATCTCTTCTATTATAAAAGTTATTACTTTATTAATAGATCAGTCATATATCGCAAAATGGAAAGATTATTGGGAGCTAATTAGTATGCACTTCATGAAAATCTCCTTAACACATAAAAATATGATTGTAAATAACTCCATGTTGTGGTTGCTAAAGGAATTTTGTACTTCACCTATTACACCTAAACATATGGTTTGTTACCCATTAAATATTATTATTAGTTATCGTAACTTTATATTCATGCACCCTAAGTATAGGGAATGGAATTTTATTGTATTCCCTATAATGTATACTCAGGGTATGCTTATGTCATCTACTGAAGGAGCTCATTTAGCTATAGATAATGATCTAAAGTACTGGTATCAGCTGATATCTGATAATAAAGTTAAAAATCTAGATTTCTTAAAACAAGAATTTGATCTAAGAGAAACTTGCTGGTTAGAGGTTCAGATCTTTAGACAACATCTCATTGATAGAATAGATCTAATGTCTATAACAGTTAAAGAATCTATGCCAAAACTGATTGATTACTTGATATTAAATTTACAGCATTAAGTTTCTGATAAAGGTAAACTTTCATATATACATAAAATTATCAGACAAGAAACTTTTTACAGTGTAGATTCATACTGGAATTATTTCACCTCTATTAATGGGGACCCACCAAGTCAACAAGATAAACAATATATATTGGAATCTGCTTATAGAACTACATCTTCCATTGTCTGGAGACTTTATACATGGAAATTTTTACATAGATCTTTTTATACACCTTTGATGATGAATAAAATAAATAATAAAGATAATCTATGTAAGAGATGTAATGTAGAAATTAATGCTGACTGGGCTCATATGTTTTATGACTGTATGAAGTTGAAAGAATACTGGAAGTCAATTAATGAATTTGTGCAGGCTCTTTTACAGATAATTTCATTATTTCTAAGTCTCTTATATTATTCAACACACCTGTACCTCAATGTGTTAAAAGATTAAGCTTCCCTTGTTATGGTCTATCCTAGCAGTGGCCAGGAAAATAATAACTAGAAATTGGATTTCAGATACACCTCCTTCGTTCAATGAATTTAAAAATGTTATGAATATAATGTGCCATATGGAAATAAGCACAATTAGAATGAGAACAACTAGAAAAACATCATATTATATTGTATGGGATAATTTACAAAATTTGTTAAAAAAATTCTAATTTCAATAGCACGGTATTTTAGTTTAATTAATTGATCTGATTGTAGTGGATGTCTTTGTAAATACTTTAGTTGTTTTGTTGAATATTATAATAATACCTATTTTTAATTACTTGTATAAAATTGTTATGATATTTCTCTTATATGTTAAAACAATAAACCTGTTTTGAAAAAAAAAGAATTTTCAGAACTCCTGCAGCATCACATAACTGCTCATGACTCTAAGTTGTTTAAAGCTAGTTTTCATGATTAGGGCTTAAAAATCAACAGTCCATCATTTACAGTTCACATAAAAATGCTCAAAAGCGAATCCAAGCCAGCTATACATTACATATCAATCCCTCAAAATCCTCCAAATTACTAAAAAAAAAACAAAAAAACATTTCAAAGTATTTTAACCACTAAAAATCTATTGTATTTAAAGAAATAACATTTACTGATTCAGTAAGTACAATTTGTATGCGATATTTAATATAAAACAAACTGTCATTTTTTTAAAGGAGATATATCATATAAACTTGCATTAAAAGAATGACAGTTACATTTGAGGTTTAACAAGGTTTAACTTGTGAAAGTATGAATGTTACTCTAATTATTTGATATCATTCCAATAATAACTTTTATATATGTAAAAAATATATTTTTTATTATTTGTTTATGTCTTTCCTGGGTACTATTGCATGTCAAGTATACTACAGGACCATTTTCAGAACTCAGAATGGAACTTAACATGCCTTTTTGTGTCATTTGTTGCTTCTTATATTATATTTAATAGTACATTATTCAACTATGCCAAAATATCAGAAAGTGTGCCACCTAACATACATTTCCTTATAATAATGATTAAAGTTTAATAAAATGAATAGTTTAACCTTTTAAAATCTAAATGAAAGTAAGTGGATTTAATTTCATATATAGCTAAAAGAATCAAACTCTAACATTTTAAAAAGGGAACTAGTAACCATTTGAATTACGGAAAAGCAATACTCAACACCTGTTCATAAGTATTTGAGAACTTTTTTAATTAATATGGATTCATAACCATGAAATACATTGATTTTAATTTGTCCTTCAGTTTTTTACTGTTTTTGCCTTTTATTAACCAACCATGTCTTGTTAAATGTCTCTTCAAGGAAGTTGATAGATTCCAGTCCATTTCTTCTGTTTTTTTTTTTACTAAGATTTTATTTTTCTGTTTAAAGAAAATTGCATCTTCCAGTTTGTTAAAAATCTTCTTTCCTTCTCGAAGGTGAATCCTTATTTTTGCTGGAAATAAGTTTATGCTTTAATATTGTTTTTCTTTAAGCTTTTAACAAGTGACACACACGATTTTTTCTTTAACATCATTAATGTTGAATAGTCATTGTCAAATCTTATATAATTTTCTTTAATTTCAACTGGATGATTAGTCCACGCATCTTTTAAGACTATATCCTTATCTTGACTTGAGAAAAATCTTATGATGACTGACCTTGGTGAAGGTGTTTTTTTTTTTTTTTTTTTTTTTTTGTTAAGATGAGTTGCAAAGTGATCTATGTGCCTTTCTGATGCCAAAGAAAAAATCTTCAGGCAGGTTCAAAGTTTTAAACAGCATGGTATTAAGGAATTGAATTATACTGTCTCCCTCTTGTTTTTTAGGAATCCCATAAATCCAAATGTTATTCCTTCTAGATCTGTTTTCTAATTCTTCTATTTTTTTTCCTGGAATAAGTTGTTTTGTTTCAAAATATATTCAATGTTATTCTCATTTTCAAGTAATCTTCCATCAAACTCAGACATTCCCTCTTCTATACTCAAGATTTGTGATGATTGTCATTTAAGAGATTCATTCAGCACTTCAACTTGTTTTTACATTGTTCTTTAAAATTGTCTATTTTGCTTTCTAATTTATCTCTCTTTACAGATAACTCATTGATGTTACTTAGTATAGCCTGTATGGCTTTTTTCATTGTACTGCCCTGTACACTGGGCTTAGAGTGGTTCATTCTTAGACAATTAGGTCTGTCTAGTTTCCTTGACAGGAAAAAGCAATTAAAGGAATTTCAAATGTTATTTTTTGTAGTAATTTTTTCAGCAGATGTTCAACTATAAATCCATCAAGTTTTGAAATGCTCTATTTGAGTTTTTTTTAGTAAAAATCTTGTCAGAGATGTTAAAATGAAGCACAGGTAAAAAAAAAAAACAGTGCTGTTAACTGCCCACCATCTTGGCCACATCCCCTCTTTATCCATTCTGAATCACTTGATTTGAATGATTTGCTGTCAATGCACAAAAGAAAAGCTATGCAGTTCCAGAATGGGATTAAGACTTTTGTCCAGTTAATGCTTTGGAAATGTGCCTCATTAGCACTACTGGTCAATCAATGATGTGTTAAAGATCCATACCAATGTAAATTATACATTGAGAGGGAGTTTCAGACAAGTGCTCACTATGAACTAGGACTGGACCTTGATGGAGATATTTTCCCCAGTTAGCATATTAGAAATTTCAGAATGCAGAATTACTTTATCTGTAGCTGCCTAAATGGCTCTATGTGTTAATGAAGTAAGAACTGATTTACTGAATGACAGTGCAATATATGCAGGGTTTGAATCCCTGTAATGGATATTACACCTGTATACCTTTAAGTGACCTGATATATTTTTTTTTTACATTTTATGTACAAATACCTTCTATACACACATGCATTTTATGATATTAATGTTGAAATATTTTTATGTGTTGACTGTGGATGATTACCCTGATAATGTTAATAATAATAATAACACACTTCTGTTTGTATGCAATGGAATAAAAGGTATATTTGTGCATAAATGAGAAAACATCATAAGTTGTAAGGTAATCAGGTAGTTGAATATGAAATACATAGCAAAACAGCTTGGACAACATGCATTCACACTGTTTCAGCAGGATGTCTGTATAACGATCAAGTGTAAATCCTATTGGAATATGCTTGGGAACACATCCCCTCATGTAACTCTGTATGGCCCCTTTCTTAATAATTGCCCTCCCATAAAACAGTAATGATGTTAATTAAAAATCAAGTATATCATGCATATGAACAACAACTAAAAATGTAATTTTTATGCTCATTTTGTGTGCGGCAGTTGGTATAGTGCACTGTTAGTGGTCTGTGATGACTGTAAAGAAATGGCACTTCTTGTCCTACAGCAAAAACTCAAAAGATAGTTATGCATGTTCAAAGACTTTGCCATCAGCCATCCACCTTAGCTCAGTATTAACACATGCCACTTAGCATTCAAGATATAAAAACAGTTAATGCAAGGAGAATGTGTTCCATATAAAAGCATTTGTGCCTTAAAGTATTTCTCCATTGAAGGACCAGCATATAGTATAACAATTATAAGGTTGTCACACATTGAACAGGTCTTGATTTGAGTATCACCATGTCAGTATGTATATGTAGTACAGTTAAGCAGACTCACACGATAGACATATCCAAAAATATTATTAAGCACACTGACATATGCTCAGTAGTAAAATATATACTGTATATCTTCTAATGCATATAAAGATGCAGGCTATGTTACATAGTTATATTCCCAGTCATATGCATGTATTTAGTTCTCACTTTACACACTTGTAACGCCAACTCACCTGTAGAGTTTCTAGTTAATACAGTTTTCAGTGGCTTGTGTTTTATATGGTTATTGGCTCAATTCCAAGTTGCTGTCAGTTATACTTTTTATTTATATGTCACACCAATGCATCCTGTAATAGTGAAATAAAATGTACATAAGGACAGCACTGGTGATTACATACTTGTGTGTCAGACTATTAATATTATGAATTCTATAAATTATCCATGAGTACATGCCCAGAGGTACAACAATGTCAATTTAACTGAGATATCAGAAGTAACCAGCATGAGTTGGAGTAGTTGTAATATATTTTATGTTTTTTTTTTTGATGGGTGGAAATTCCAATCCTTTGATCGATATACTTCCTTGTAAGCATGCTCAGTTTAACAATATACTTTTTATATCATTTTTTGCTTGATTGGTAACACAAAGCAGCATCAGTTTTTAATTGTTAGAAATTAGCATTCTCATTTCATAGCCTTTGAAGATATCTGATAAGAATTTCCCTTTGGCTGCATGGCTGTTCTGACTGTTGTACAATGGAAGTGATAGTTGATTTGTAAAGGACAACAAGAGTGATATATGCCTGTGTACACATTTTGTTATAGGTTCATAGCTGTATACATGGCTAACTACCACTAGGGCCCTTATAAGCCTAGCTGTTCAACCAAATGTGACCCACAAATTTGTTTTATATAGGGGTGATTTACTAACTGTTTCTGTCCATCAGAGACATAGAAGCCCAGTCAGGGATGAATTCCTGATTGCACATCCATTGATCCAAATTCCACTGAAATAAAGATAGGGAGGAACTCTGCTTTACATGGATGGGGAGCCTGGTCCGGAGAATGGGAATTCTCTGAAAAACATATTTGTTTCTCCAATATGTCCTGTTTATGTCACAAAGAAAATTTAGGTATTTTAATCTAGTGGTTCTGATGTTGTTTGTTTGGCAGATCTGCAAACATTTCATCAAAACAGGGTCCAGGGATGCCTTGTCTGCCAGGCGATGATCACTTCTCAGACAGCCGTATGATACTAAGTAAAGAGACAGGGCTTTGAGGTGATCAACAGAAGACATTGTGTTTACTCCCTGTATTCTTTTTTGTAAGTAAGCTTTGTGAACATTCCATTTGCTGCACGTATCTGGTCAAGTACATACCAAAGAGGGCATTATACTGTATAATGTATCTGATGATGAGCACGTACACTGGTGTGATGACGATTCTGGATATTGATGCTATGCCTGCTTATAAGTTAAGCAACATAGAAGGATTTTCTACTACCTTGGACATATGTTGGTCGAAGGCTAGATAACTATCTACATTCAGTTGGAATAGCGAATCAACTTTTAAGGGTGTTATACTGATGTTGTAGTTACTTGGGGTGCAAACTTTACAAAATTCACTTCTTGGTACTGAATTGTAAGTCATGGCTTTGGCAGTCAACTTCCTAAAGAGTGTTCTCATCTTGGAAGGATTCATAGACTGCTCCCAATTTGCAATCACCTGTGAACTTGGTTAGCCAAAGGCATTTGACATTGGGTTTGACATCTAAGAAGTAGATGCCAGAAAGGAGACAAACTAGCACAAAGCCCTGGCCAATTCAAACGTTGCAGCTTCCAAAGTTCACCATTACTGTGATGTACTATCCCAAGTGTCTGTAATGTATGGTGAGCCTTGTGATCCAACAATTACTGTTGTCAGTTGCATAATGTTCAAGCATCTTGTCAGCAAGTAATAATGGATTGTTACAAACCCTTCATATGGTTACTTTGTGACAACTGTTCTACAAATTGTTGTGTGGGTGATGCTAAGTAAAACAAATGTCATCATTTGTCACTTAGATAGGCAACCTTACTAATCCCATCTGATATAGATTGAAGCTTTATATGAAAGAAGAAGGACTTGTTGCTAGACAGTGATAACTTACAGCATAAATGTGCTGTCATATATTCTCCGAGGATATGACCCTATTTTAGAGATCGTTGTGTTTACTTTTAAACATGATCCATCAAAAGTCACACACATGCTGACATATATACTCCAAGGATATGACCCTTTTGTAGAGATTGTTGTGTTCACTTTTATACATGATCATGTATAGTCACACAAATGCTGTCATATATTCTCCAAGGAAATGACCCTTTTGTAGAGATTGTTGTGTTCACTTTTAAACATGATCATATAAAATCACACATGTGCTGTCATATATTCTCTGAGGATATGACCCTTTTGTAGAGATTGTTCTGTTCACTTTTAAACATGATCATATACAGTCACAAACGTGCTGTCATATATTCTCCAAGAATATGACCCTTTTGTAGAGATGTTGTGTTCACTTTTAAACATGATCATATACAGTCATACACGTGCTGTCATATATTCTCCAAGGATATGGAGAGAGATTGTTGTGTTCACTTTATACATGATCATATACAGTCACACATGTGCTGTCCTTTTTGTAGAGATTATTGTGGTCAATTTTAAACATGATCATATACAGTCACACACATGCTGTCATATATTCTCCATGGATATGACCCTTTTGTAGAGATTCTTTTCACTTTTAAACATGATCATATACAGTCACACACGTGCTGTCATATATTGCCCAAGGATTTCAACCTTTTGTAGAGATTGTTGTGTTCACTTTTAAACATGATCATATACAGTCACACTAGTACTGTCATATATTCTCCGAGGATATGACCCTTTTGTAGAGATTGTTGTGTTCACTTTTGAATATGATCATATACAGTTGCACACGTGCAGTCATATATTCTCTAAGGATATGATCCTTTTGTAGAGATTGTTGTGTTCACATTTAAAAATTATCATATCCATTCACACACGTGCTATTATATATTCTCTGAGGATATGACCCTTTTGTAGAGATTGTTGTGTTCACTTTTAAACATGATCATATACAGTCACACTAGTACTGTCATATATTCTCCTAGGATATGTCCCTTTTGTAGAGATTGTCGTGTTCCTTTTAAACATGATCATATACAGTCACACACGTGCTGTCATATATTTTCCAAGGATATGACCCTTTTGTTGAGATTGTTGTGTTCACTTTTAAACATGATCATATACAGTCACACATGTGCTGTCATATATTCTCCAAGGATATGACCCTTTTGTAGAGATTGTGTTCACTTTTAAAGATGATCATATACAGTCACACACGTGCTGTCATATATTCTCCAAGGATATGACCCTTTTGTAGAGATTGTTTAGTTCACTTTTAAACATGTTCATATACAGTCACACATGTGCTGTCATATATTCTCCAAGGATATGACCCTTTTGTAGAGATTGTGTTCACTTTTAAACATGATCATATATAGTCACACACGTGCTGTCATATATTCTCCAAGGATATGACCCTTTTGTAGAGATTGTTTAGTTCACTTTTACACATGATCATATAAAGTCACACATGTGCTGTCATATATTCTCCGAGGATAAGACCCTTTTGTAGAGATGGTTGTGTTCACTTTTAAACATGATTATGTACAGTCACACTCGTGCTGTCATATATTCTCCAAGGATATGACCCTTTTGTAGAGATTGTTGTGTTCACTTTTAAACATGATCATATAAAATCACACATGTGCTGTCATATATTCTCTGAGGATATGACCCTTTTGTAGAGATTGTTCTGTTCACTTTTAAACATGATCATATACAGTCACATACGTGCTGTCATATATTCTCCAAGGATATGACCCTTTCGTAGAGATGTTGTGTTCACTTTTAAACATGATCATATACAGTCATACACGTGTTGTCATATATTCTCCAAGGATATGACCCTTTTGTAGAGATTGTTGTGTTTACTTTTAAACATGATCCATCAACAGTCACACACATGCTGACATATATTCTCCAAGGATATGACCCTTTTGTAGAGATTGTTGTGTTCACTTTTATACATAATCATGTATAGTCACAAAGTGCTGTCATATATTCTCCAAGGAAATGACCCTTTTGTAGAGATTGTTGTGTTCACTTTTAAACATGATCATATACAGTCACACATGTGCTGTCATATATTCTCCGAGGATATGTCCTTTTTGTAGAGATTCTTTTCACTTTTAAACATGATCATATACAGTCACACACGTGCTGTCATATATTGTCCAAGGATTTCACCCTTTTGTAGAGATTGTTGTGTTCACTTTTAAACATGATCATATACAGTCACACACGTGCTGTCATATATTCTTCAAGGATATGACCCTTTTGTAGAGATTGTTGTTTTCACTTTTAAACATGATCATATACAGTCACACTAGTACTGTCATATATTCTCCGAGGATATGACCCTTTTGTAGAGATTGTTGTGTTCACTTTTAAATATCATCATATACAGTCGCGCATGTGCAGTCATATATTCTCTAAGGATATGATCCTTTTGTAGAGATTGTTGTGTTCACATTTAAAAATTATCATATCCATTCACACATGTACTATTATATATTCTTAGAGGATATGACCCTTTTGTAGAGATTGTTGTGTTCACTTTTAAACATGATCGTATACAGTCACACTAGTACTGTCATATATTCTCCGAGGATATGACCCTTTTGTTGAGATTGTTGTGTTCACTTTTAAACATGATCATATACAGTCACACATGTGCTGTCATATATTCTCCAAGGATATGACCCTTTTGTAGAGATTGTGTTCACTTTTAAACATGATCATATACAGTCACACACGTGCTGTCATATATTCTCCGAGGATATGACCCTTTTGTAGAGATTGTTTAGTTCACTTTTAAACATGTTCATATACAGTCACACACGTGTTGTCATATATTCTCCAAGGATTTGACCCTTTTGTAAACTTTTTTGTGTTCACTTTTAAACATGATCATATACAGTCACACATGTGCTGTCATATATTCTCCGAGGATATGACCCTTTTGTAGAGATGGTTGTGTTCACTTTTAAACATGATTATATACAGTCACACTCATGCTGTCATATATTCTCCAAGGATATGACCCTTTTGTAGAGATTGTTGTGTTCACTTTTAAACATGATTGTATACAGTCACACATGTGCTGTCATATATTCTTCAAGGATATAACCCTTTTGTCGAGATTGTTGTATTCACTTTTAAACATGATCATATACAGTCACACACATGCTGTCATATATTCTCCGAAGATATGACCCTTTTGTAGAGATTGTTGTGTTCACTTTTAAACATGACCATATACAGTCACACACGTGCTGTCATATATTCTCCGAGGATATGTCCCTTTTGTAGAGATTGTTGTTTTCATTTTTAAACATGATCATATACAGTCACACACTTGCTGTCATATATTCTCCAAGGATATGACCCTTTTGTAGAGATTGTGTTCACTTTTAAACATGATCATATACAGTCACACATGTGCTGTCATATATTCCCCGAGGATATGACCCTTTTGTAGAGATTGTTGTTTTCACTTTTAAACATGATCATATACAGTCACACATGTGCAGTCATATATTCTCTGAGGATATGACCGTTTTGTAGAGGTTGTTGTGTTCACATTTAAACATGATCATATACAGTCACACACGTGCTGTCATATATTCTCCGAGGATATGACCCTTTTGTAGAGATTGCTGTGTTCACTTTTAAACATGATCATATACAGTCACACACCTGCAGTCATATATTCTCTGAGGATATGACCCTTTTTTAGAGATTGTTGTGTTCACTTTTAAACATGATCATATACAGTCACACACGTGCTGTCATATATTCTCCAAGGATATGACCCTTTTTTAGAGATTGTGTTCCCTTTTAAACATGATCATATACAGTCACACACGTGCTGTCATATATTATCCGAGGATACGAACCATAATATTTAAGATCGCAGTCGCTAATGACTGATTTTTCTGTGTTTCACTTTATACACTTCACAACATTCATTTTAATCTCACAACTATTATTCTATTCAGTTTCACAACTTATAGGAACAATATGTACAAGTTTTCCCTAAGTTTGTGCATTTGTCCACACAAATGTAAAAATTTAACCACTGTTTGTTAATGTGAATCACATTGTCAGTAATGTTCAGCATGTCCATGATTTAACTCAATGAACTGTTAAACAGTTTCAGCCTTCATTGTCCATTTTTTGCTAGGATTTCCCTTGCTCATGTATTCCTGATTTATGTATCTGATGTTGATTGCTCACACACTCAATTCTGATGGTCTGCTTTGCCATGCATACTCTTTTGTTTACATTGTGGACACACATATGGTCATGCACTTGCTTACCAAGATGTGGCCACAAGAGTGTATTGTGGGCTCAAGGTGAGTGTCCTGTGCTATGTGCCTTCCGTTCTTGCACATAACACAATTTTCCATGTTAGCTTCTATACAACATGTACTTGATGTTAAAAAATTCTCAGGAAGTTTAATCACATACACATAAAACAATGTTCATCCCTGTCCATATTCAAGTACAGCTTAGCTGTTTGGATGGGAAACCGAAAATTTACCCCAGAACTTGTTATTCACATTAGGGGTAATATATAATTAATTACTGGCTATGGGATGAGTAAGGCCAGTCTAGAACAAAATGGGATAAGTTATTTCAAACATTAAAGAGGAACTTGACTAGGCTTAAAATGTCCCACAAGGGCAGCTAGCCTGGTTCTTTAATTATGAACCTATATGATCAGCATTTGGGACACAGCCCATCTTGCAAGAAGGCTAAAGAAAATAGCAAACACCAGGGACCTATGAATTAGTAGAAAAATGTATTTTGTACGCCAATAGAAAACTTTTAAAAGGGTGTGTGGCCACAATGAGCACAGAGTAGCGGCTTTTCTTATCATCTCTGCAGATCTCTCAACCAATCGGGGACAAATTTCAACAGAATCAGGGACAAGTCACGAAAAAATCAGGGACAATCAGGGACACATTTAAAATATTAGTGCTATTAACTTGAATCATTGACAGAATCAGAGCATATGAATTAATACACATTTTCTGAAGTAAAAGACGTCTATAACTCTTATTTATTGTCATTATTCATTAAATGTAATTCACCACCTTTCCTCCAAAAGTCACTAGTTTTAGGAGGGATTAAGAGGGACAGAGCTAAAATGTGAGTCAAAATCAGGGATGTCCCTGAAAATCAGGGTCAGTTGAGAGGTATGTCAGCTCTGTCTCTACAGAACTTTATTGACAGGAAATATTGATAAAAACTTCCCTAATAATAGTATTTTTATTTTACTTAACTCTTTAAAATATATATTAGGGTAGTATATAAAACGTTTTAAGTAGATTTTATTTTTTCCTGTCAAAATTACACTTGGAAGTACTACAGCAAAAGAACAGGATGAGCTTCACTAAATCTTCTCATCAAGAGACAACTATCAAAAAAGAACTACAGTCATTACTAACTACTGTTCAAAAACTAAATGTTAAAATACACAAAATGGATATAAAAATTGACAATTTTAAAGAAAAGTGTACTCACCAAATGTACATTCTACATGAAGATTTATTGCAACAAAGGAAACAGATTTCTGGAATGGAAACTGCATTAAGTGATATGGACAACAGAATTCAGGAAAGTGAAAATAATGTTGAATTCCTGTTAAAACAAAATTCTCTTCTTCAGACAAAGATTGATGACCTTGAGAATAGGTCCCGTAGGAATAATGTGAGAATTTTTGGCTTACCAGACAACATAGAGGGAAATAATATGGAGAAATTGTTATCTTCCTGGTTGCCTGAAGTCCTAGAACTCCTGGAGGCTCTTTGATATGGTATTGAAAGAGCTCATAGATCAATGATAACATCTAAAAACACCAAGAGTAATTCTACTAAATCTGTTATTGTAAAGTTCCTGTCAGCCCATGATAAGGAAATGGTATTAAAGACTGCATGGGCAAAATCCCCAATCAAACTGAAGGACAATATTATACGCTTCAATAATGACTATTCTCCTTCAGTATTATCAAAAAGGAAAATCTTCTTGCCTTTAGTCAGAGAACTAAAAAAGAATAAAATAAAAACCCATTTACTTTTTCCTGCAAGACTGAAAATATTCTATCAAGATGGTTTAAAATTTTTTGAAGACCTAGACTGCAATCCCATATATAAAAACCAATAACATTCTGGATAAAGTAGATGAAATGGAGAGGGCCAGTCCTAGTCTTAAAAGAAATGCTGAGAACAACACTTGGAAAACATTTGACCCTAAGAAAAAAATCAAAAGATGAATCATAACAAATTACATATTTGCACTTGATTCACTCAGTTGGGGAAATGAAACCGGACATCCAGGTGAGCGTTTGGTATTATATTTAATACAATGTAGTTTAGTTAACTATATAGTAGTTCTTTTTGATTTGTTGAATAGTCGTTTGTTGGGATTTTTTATTTTTTATTTTTTTGTACTGTATGATTAAGATCAAATATGTTACTATTTATTAGTTTGAATTCCACGGATGCAATGAACCTTCTAACACAGATATCTATAATTCTGGATACTTTGTTATGGTGCTTATCATTAGGAAGCGTATTTGTGTATTTTGATTTTGGCTTTTACAGTGGTTGAAAACTTTTTTTTAGTTAGAATTGCTGTATTTGTTTTCTAGTCGATTTATGGTTATTTCTTAGCTATGGGAAACTTATGTGATAGCCCGATATGTAGTTACAGACTTGCTGTACTTGTGATTATACATCTGACCTGGGATGCGAGTAGAAATGTGGCTGGAATAATGGTATAGGAATGTTGTTGTTTCTGAGATGTTGATACATTTATTTGAAGGCTCTGGTTTGATGCTGTTGCACTCTAGTGATTTTTGTAGTGTTGTTTGTATTAAGTTGAGTGTTTTAGTGCCTGTGTACTTTGGTTGGAGATTAACCAGAGAATTTGATCGGTGGTATAGTGAAGCTTTGCTTGGTAGTTGTCATTGCTTCATGCTGTGTATGCGAAGCTTTCCCATCTTTCTCAGTACAGAAAGAGTCTTGAGACATTGCCATACATGCAGTTAATTAATTTTTCACTTACTGTTTTCCGCTGGAACTTTGAAAGGTTTAACTTCATGATGGGCTCGAGACTTTAGTATCCACTGCAGCTGAAAAGCTTGGAGCTTTCTTGAAACGTCATCATGAAGGCGTCAGAAGTAATTGATCTTCTGAACTTCAGCGGGAAGACAATGATCCTAATATGATACCATATACAGCATATGGAAAGACGATACAAGTAGATTACTACCTTCTTCTAATTGTAAGACATTCTATACAAACTTTTTTAGATAAATCGGGGTTATACTACGCACTTAGTCTAAATACATGTTTCTGAACATCATAGGTGTTCATGAGCCTTGTGTATTTATATATGTCTAGTAATCTCATAGAATGTCTGCTCTATACATGACAAGGGTGCCTCTAATTTGATAAGAAGTACTTGTTGTGATTCGTACATAACTGAAAGATTTAATAACGCAGCGAGCTGTTCATATATTTGTGGTGCATGTATATTTTTATAACTAATGACTTGCTGAGAAACTATTCATGAAGCATTAAGCAAAATGCTAAATGTATAGATGTATATAACAGGATATCTCAGATATTTTATAAAGCAGGTAATGCATTACATCTATGTGGACATTAAATATATAGCATTTGTGTAATAGGCTGATAGAGATATACCTTACAGGCAGCAATATTATTGTAAGGACAGGTGCATTAAATGTACAGCACATGTGTAATAGGATGTCATAACTATTACATATGTTCAGCAGGTATATTATATACACTTGGTTATCTTATGTACAACATAAGTGTATTTGGGTGCCAAAGGTATTGTTGATGACTCCCTATGGAAATATCATGGACCAAAAAAAAAAGCAAGACAAAAACTCCAGGAAAAGAGTAAATATATACTATAGGGAAATAGATCTGTTTCCCATTAGAAATTGTGAACTTTTCATTTTTTGTTTTGTTAATGAAGTTGGATTTTTATAAGTGTTTATTTAATGAGCCATCACAGAATTCAGCCTCTAGTCATAAATGATGGGGAAAAAAAAGGTGTCCCACATAGAACATACTCAGCTTAAACAGCATTTTAAACTCCAAGGATAGAACAAGCTATAATTAAATAACAAAAAGCTCATTGTATTGAAATAAGGCCTTTACATAATTCACAGGAGCTAAGCACCTTGCTTCCTTGAACTAATATGACCATTCACTAGTTCTCAGTTATTGTGATTGACCTCTTGGGGTAGCTCAAATCAATACAATGAGTGGAAGATCAGACTTTTAAGGTTTATGAGTCACCCTTCTATGAGAAACTGCACTGGGGTGTTTGGCCATGGGAAAACTAGCAGGATGGTGCTGGTTATATCTTCTTGATGTGCAATCACTATACTTGGCTTCTGGCAGAGAAATGCAGTGATAATTTATTTCAGGACAATCAGTATGCCAGTTGATAGTAAAATCACATTTATTAGCAGCATGTTTATCAGCTGCCAATGTTAGTGGTTATTGAAGGCCCCTAGGTGATTCACTTACAGCTATGTTTCATTTAGCAGACCAACTATGGCAGTACTATATATATCACACTTCAGCCTTTACTAGCCATATTTCTGTAATAAAAGACTGCCATGGTTTCTTTTTAAGGTTCTTGTCAAAATGTGATTACCTTAAAACAGAAAAAGTGAACTAATAGCTTATAGCAGTTTTCAGTAACTTACTAACATATGTAAGGAAATTTTGTACATTATTCTTAAGATGTAGCAGTCATTAATTTATTAATTGATACATCATTATATCTATATATTTTGCTCACACAAAAATGAATTATTTGATGTTATGTTAAACAAATGGAACAAAACTCCTATTCATTAAAATGGGTATATCTAACATTTTAAATAAGCTGATATCTGTAATCACATAGATGTTATTAGGTCATATAATTTATAGAAGATTTTGTTATTATATAAGTAGATAAACAGTGAATTTCCTATGCAATAACTTCATTGTTGGTTTTCTTTTGTTTTTTTTTTTAGTAGTTCTTAGAATATGTTTTTTTTTATGATAATTGATCTGCAAGATGATTTTATGACATTGATTAGAAGCCTTATTCTTATAGTTATGACTATAAACATTTAGGCAGGTGCTGATTGGATGCTGCTTTTGATAGGAAGTCGATTCAAGTGACAGATGTCATTTGAGTTAGGAGATTTAAACTCCAGAGGGGTTTGGGTTGATTATTATGTTTCAGGTTTATGTTATAAATATTTTCTAATAACTTTTCAGACGTTCATTTCTTATGTAGTAGGAAACAACTTTAGTACTGAGAACTTAATCATTTTACACTATGCTTGTTCTAATGATCACAATAGTATTCCTATTGGATATATTCATGTGTATTTCTTAGTTCAGTACGTTTATATTTACATCATTTAATTTTCAATGACTACACTAAATGGTATATCAGTCAACATTAATGGTTTAAATAATCCTAATAAAAGGAGGAGTTTAATTAAATATCTTAAGTTACATAAATCCCAGTTAGTATTTTTACAAGAAACCCACTTATTAGCAGATGATATATTCAGACTTGACTCTAAAACATATAAGATTTTAGTAAGTTCCGAACACACAAAGAAAAAGAGAGGAGTAGCTATCTTATGGAACAACATAATGCCTTTTCCTAAAATAATATATATATATATATATATATATATATATATATATATATATATATATATATATATATAGATAATAAGAGAATGTTTTGTGCAGTCATGATAGAGCTAAACAGTAACATTTTCACATTGATCAACATATATTGGATCCCAGGGATATGGACAAACACAGTGAAACAGCATCTAGATCAAATTGTACTATTCTCTAAAGGGAACATTGTTTTGGCAGGCAATTTCAATTGTATTCTAGATTACAAAGACTCCAGTACTAATGGGAAGAGAAGAATAACTGCATCATCTAAATTATTAAAAGACTTTTCAGATACTTATTTTTTGAAAGGCATTAATTACTTTGCAGATACTACTTCTTTGTTTTACACCTTTTTTCAAATAGACATAACTCATACTCAAGGATAGATAGAGTTTTTATCTCTACTAATTTAACAGATTCCTTAAACAAATCAGTAGTGATTTCATGTCCACTATCAGATAATATTTCCATAATTTTGGAATTGGTAATCAATCCAACTTTTAATATTCATATAAAAAGGATCCCAGCTTATATTACAAAATTAAAAGATTTTAATGATTTCATTTCTACAGAAGTACAGAATTTTTAGAACTTAACAATATGAATGATGTATCAGAAATTTACATATGGGATGCCCTAAAAGCTTATCTATATGGTAGGATAACTAATTGGTACGACAAAAAAAAAAGAAAGCTTGGGATAAAGAGCTGCAGGATATACAATGTATCAGAGAAAAGGAAATAAATAAATATGTTAAATAATAAATACTTAGAAATATTAAAACATAAAATTATGATCAATATAGAAAAATTCAGGTTTATTAATTTCTCTTCTAATCCTAAAGCCTTAAAAATTCTTGGTAATAAAACAAAAAGATTAAATAAATATAATCATATTAATGAAATATTCTTCCCTAAAAAGGGAAAAATGATATCGGAACTTCATAATATATCAGCTGAATTTAGAGAATGTTTTATAAACATTAACCAAACATCTACTGCAATTAACTCTAAAGAGGAAATAAAAACATTTATTAATAAATACACTAAAATAAGACTTTCAGAGGAACAAGAGATTTATATTGATAAACAAATATCTTTCAAAGAACTCCAAACTCACATTACCAAACTAAAGCAAAACAAAGCACCAGGTAATGACTGCATCATTCCTGAAATTTACAAATTACTACCTATAAATGCTCTAACACTGCTTTACAAAGTATTTAGCCATGTTCAGGACAAAAAGATAATTCCACCTTCTTGGAAATACACTTTTATTTCTCCTATATTAAAAACTAATAAAGACCCCTCTAAATGTTCCTCCTATAGACCCATCTCCCTATTAAACACTGATTATAATATATTTATGTCCATTTATGCAGAAAGGCTTAAGACACTTTTACCCAATTTAGTTGATAGTGATCAAATGGGGTTTATAGTAAATAGATCTTCATAGGATAACATTAAAAGAATATTAACTTTAATTGAGTCAGTGAAAAATCTTAAAAAAAATTTAACCCTAGTTAGTTTAGATATAAATTGTGCCTTCGACTCAGTTACATGGGAATATTTGTTCACTCTATTAAAGGAATTACATTTCTCCAATAATTTTATCAATCTTATTACTCAGCTATATAAGGGTAGCCAAACTTATGTAAAAATTGGTACTAGTATATCTCAAAATATACCAATAATAAAAGGTACTAAGCAAGGGTGTCCTTTAACCCCTCTTTTTTTTTCATTAGTTATGGAACCATGGGCAAATTTAATAAGACATGATACAGATATTGAAGGATACAAATTAAGCCCCACTATGTCATCTACAATACAAATGTTTGCAGACGACATATTGATCACTCTTGGGAATAGCAGTGAATCTATACAAAAACTTTTTAAAAACGTGGAATATTTTCAAAAATACTCCGGCCTTACTTTTAATAATAATAAAACACACATTCTTTTAACAGGTTCAAAAAATACAATATGCCTGATGAATATAATGAGTACATAGCTCAATCTCAACAAATAGTATATTTAGGAATAATTATTACTAACAATATTAAAGATACCATTCAAATAAACTACAATAAAAGTCTATTATGTATAGAAAGTGTAATAAATAAATGGAAATAATTACCCTTTTCTATGGATGATAAACTTTTAATAATAAAGATGATACTTCTCCCCAAAATCTTATATATAATTCAATCTTTATCTATACCTCCTTCTTACCAAATAATTAAAAAATTTAATTCAATGATTCAGAAATGTTTGTGGTTACCAAATAAGCCAAAGATTGCATTAACATACTATATGAATAATTGGAATAATGGTGGTATAGCCTTACTAAATTTAGAAATTTATTCAATGTCATCAGTATTTAATACAATCTCTCATCTCATTTATGTGGAATACACTGCTAAGTGTAAAGAGTTTATAGAGGTATTGTCACAAAATACAAAAGATATGAACAGTTCCTATAAACTAAATATAATATGTAATCCCTTTATTTGGAGGTTAAAAGATTATATTTCTGAATTTTCTTCTCTTAATTTTAACTATAAGTATATATTTTTTCACTTAAAATCATATAAAAATTATATATTTAAATATAATATCTATAAGGATTGGCTTTTTTTACTCTTCCCTATAGCCTACACACACAGAACCATTTTCTCTTCAGATTATACAAAAATGTTTATATTTCAGCAAAAACGCTTAATATTTTGGTACCAAATGATGATAAATGTTGTTGTGTCTTTCGGCTTTTCCCGGTTAGGGGTTGTCACAGCGGAACTCCGGTCCGCTAATGATTGGGTAGTTGATTTTTACGTGCCGAGTTACCAGCCCTGATGCACAACCTTCAACGAAGGTACGCCCATTCATGCATGTCTCCATGCAGAAGACCCTCTAGCTGAGAATCGAACCAGACAGTGTCTTACTGTGAGGCGACAACACTACCGCGACATCTAACCAATAGTTCACTCTTGGAAGAGTATAAACTTGATACATTTTTATGGTTAGAACTTCAAGAAGCCAGGCAATATGTATTAAATAAACTAGATTCTATGTATCCTATAACTAGAAAAACAATTCCTAAACTAATACAATATATGATTTTATCAGTTTTGCATAAATATCCTGCTAAAAACAAGTTATCAAACATGTATAAGGCAATTAAATGTGATTTAGACACACAATCAGATAATTATTGGAAATATTTTTCTTTAATTAATAATAATCCTCCCTCTGAGAAAGACAGATTGAATATTTTACAATCAGCAAGTATGACTACTTCTTCTTTAAAGTGGAAATTATTCACATGGAGATTTTTATATCGATCATTCATCACCCCTTATAATATAAGTATATTTTATAAAAAGAATATAGCATGTTGGAGATGTAATAATGAATTGAATGCAGACTGGTCTCATATGTTTTATAATTGCATATATTTAAGAACATTTTGGAATTATATCAATAATTTGTTGCAAACAATTTTTACTGATAAATTCTTTATATCTAAATCACTTGTTTTATTTAATACTCCTGTTCCTGATTGTGTAAAGGAGAATAAGTACCCATTGGTTTAGTCTATACTATCTATAGCTAGAAAAACAATCACTAAGTATTGGAAATCTAATACAGCAGCCACATTTCTGGAATTTAAAAATATACTCATTGAAACGTGTAATTTGGAAATGTTGACTATTAAATCTAGATCATCTAGGAATGCTACATTATATAATTCATGGAATATCATTTATGAACATCTAGGAAAATAGTTTATTAATTTATGTAAACAGATGATTTTGATTAATCCTACAGTAGCATTAAGATGTTCTTGGCATGATGAACCTCTTTGTACATAGTTTAGTTTCATTGGTTTATATATTAGAAGGTTTTTTTAATTTTTTATTTTTAACTTTAAAGAAAAAAATGTTACAATTTCATGGAAATATTTGTTCATTTTAATAATCATTTAATACAATTCTTTAAACAAAAAGAAAACTTTTAAAATGCAAGTTTTCCCTTTTTATTAAAATTCAGATAGTTTTATTCAAACTGTAATAGTAATCCAAAAGAACATTTGCCCACCATGTGCATTTAAAGAACAAAAACATTCATCATTTCAACTGCATATTTATTTATTTATTTTTTTAATCATCAGTTTAATAATGTAATGTATAAGTAAATCATTGATCAGTTTAAAATGTTGCTATGAACCCTATGCCTCTTTCCAGGCTTCCTGTAAATAGCATGTAAAAACAATAGTCAATACAGGTCATATGTTTCAAAAACACAGAGAATCAAGAAGCATAATGGAAAGCCACTCTGGTCCAGGTGACCCAGGTTTGAGAAGCAGCTAGCGTGACTGATAGAGCAGGAGAGAGTGATGGTTGTGCCCATTCTGGTAATAGGAAACTTATTGATGATGTTCCCTAAAGGGATAGATAGTCAAAAGAGGGGAGTTGCCCTCAAATGTAGTCTCTGAGTGCAGGGGAGCAGGTAAGTAGGATCGGTAGGACATATAAAATAACCCCCATGGACAAAAGCACAGATGGCCAAGCCCCTCCAGGATACCATTTGTAACCATACCAGTTCCAGCAATAATGGAGTAGTCAGGGGGTGGGAAGATGGCTGGTAAACCTGGCATAGGTGTGGGGTACTGAAGCACAAGCATTAGGATGAAGTCCAAGGAGTCAAAACATTAAAAAAAGGAAGCCTAATAAAGATATTTACAGTTTAAATTGTTTTAACTGACTTTTTTTTTCAAATAACATAGTGTTGTGTGACTTTTCAAGATGCTATTTAGTGCCTTCCCATAAAAAAAAAATTCTTATTGAAAATAGTACTAGAAATTGAATGTCCTAGGATCAAGAACTTTTCCTTGGAATCCAGTTAAGTTAAATAAATAAAGTGTTTGGTTGGTCTGGTCCACAATTAGAGCATCTGTGGATGTAGGCAATTCTAATAACAGTAGAATATTTAAAAAAAACAACTATCAAGTTTTAGGAGTCATACTTTCTAGAAGCTGTCTAAGGGTAATATTTTGATGACTTAAAAAAAGATTCTCCTTAGTTATTAGAAGTATTGTTAAACTGCTACTCTGTTTTCTTTTCAAACACTGCTAACAGAAGTATAGAGCAGTTTCTTTAATTAAAGTTTAGAGCCTTATCTGTATGATTATATTAGAATTCCTTATTGGCTTGTCAGTTTTTATATTTTGTGAGGACTACTTCCTTCTAATACAATCAAAAAACAAAATATGAATGGTTAATAATGGCAGCCTGGTATAATGAATTTCATACATATTGGTTTACAAAGTACATTAAAAAGTAGGAGAAACAGACAAATGCCGGTTCTGTAGCACAGAACTGAAAAAAGTTGACCATGTCATTGCTGGGTGTGACATATTCATGACAGAGGGCCTGTATATTGAAAGGGACAATAATTTGACATGACCTTTGCACTGGGAATTGTGCAAATAACACAATATAGAAATTACCAACAGTTCAAAAATAGATGCAAGAAAACCAGATGTAGTAATCCATGAAAAAAGACAAAAGTAGCTTTGATCACTGAAATTGTTACAACCAGTAATTACAGTCAAAGTAATAAAATACCATGATTTTCAAGCAGAAATGAGAACAACATAGAAGAAAGATACCCAGGTAGTTTGAATAATAATAGTAAGAGCAACAGGTTTAATAAAAAGGAATTTATAATCATACTTAAATATGCTGTGGTGATGGCTGGTGACTTCAAATCAAAGGGGAGCTGCATGAGACAGCTGACTGTAAGGGGCAAATAAGAAAGGGTGTGGCCAACTAGAAAGGGGTGGGGTATGCTCAAAACAACAAAAACTGGGACTTTAATTAATTACGCTGCCTAATGTGCCAAACCATCATTATGAGAGTCCAATCAAGACAAAAATGAAGTAGAGAAGCAAACAAAAATGACGACATGACAGCTTACTTAATATCTAGATGGAAACAAAAAGGTTGTGAGGCATAAAAAATTAATTATTTTTAAATAAATTACTGGAATGCCAGTCGAAATCAAGTATATAAAAAAAAAACAAGCAGCACTCAACTCAAAGCACTTCTCCATGCACTGCAGTTCTAATTATAATTTGTATTCAGCTTTATAAAAGTACCAAGTAACATGCTAAAAGTAGCAATCTCTGTGATACCGATTACCCCCACTTGTAAAAATGTTTCTTATCCAAAAAAGACCTGCTGCCTGACAACTATCTACTTGTTTCTTGGGGAAAACATGATCAAAGTAAAAAATGAACTGCAAACAATAAACAAGCTCAAGATAAATTGCTTAAAGGATTACTGCACAGGTTATGGACCACACATGATAGATTGGCATTATGTTTAGTTTATGGGTAAAGCCTGCAAAGATGACTGCAAGTCTCCAACAAATGTAATGTACTTCTGAAAATACTGCAATCTTGTCCTTTATTACAAATACTGTCATGTGCATTTCAATACCTAAGGCTCATACATTATCTAGTTATGTAAATATTCTCTGCATGGCAGCAACAAAAAGGCTTTCAATGTTGATAATTCTTTAACAGAATGCTTATTAAAGCAATCTTGCATCTTACAATCTCAAACAAGCTTATCTGATAGTCATCAAAGCATTGCAACTTAAACACAGAGCAACAGGCACTGCAACAGCATGCATTTTTCTGAATAATAAGCATAAATTAACAGTATAAAATATGACAGAAAATCAGAACATTCTGCAAAATCAAGGATAGATGAAAAGCCACTGTATTACTTGTGTCTACCTTGGATGGGGGGATACTTTGCACACTTACACTGCATAACTGCTCCTTGCCTTGCTTGGACACATCCAGAGTCACTACATGGGGGAGTGGGGTACAAAAGTATGTCACAATTTGAAATGTTTCTGGCTGACGATGATGGCCCTGACATATTTGTCATACCTCTCAACCTCAGAGCAAGAAATCTGAACAAAGCCATAAATGGAAGTGGGACAAAGGCCTAAAAATAAGGACAGTTTTTAAATATTGTTCTTATAAACTTAGAAAGATAATAGAATAGTAGGTTTTACATTAGTATGAGTTTTCTGAAGGGTATGAAATCTGAAACTCAAATGTCTGTCATTATTTTCTAACTTCAATCTTTAATAATTTGCCACTAATTTGACAGAAAACCACAATTTTATGAAAAACGGACCAAACATGTGATGCAAAAATATAAAATAGCCACACAATACAGCTGGGAACCTTTCAAAGAAGGGACACTTTTTTAATATTAATACCGTTAAGTTGAGCAGCTGACAAAATAAGGGAATCTACATGCATTTCTGAAATAAAAGTAATCTGTAACTCTGATCATTACTATTATTTATTAATTGTAAACCCTCCACATTTCTTCCAAAATTGAGATTTTGGGGAGGGATTAGTAGGGGGAGAGCAACATTTTGAGCCAAAATCAGGGACAGTTGAGATGTTTGAATATACCTAATTCTATAAAGCGATTTATTTGCATGTACCTCTCAACTTCTTAATGCAGGAAATCTGGACAAGGCCAAATATATTGGGGGAACAGACATTACAAAAAATTGTTCTTGTGTAAACTTAAACAGTTGATAGAATAACAAGTCTTGCTTTAGCATGCATTTTTCTGAAGGGTATGAAGTCTGAAACTCAATGTTGGTCATTATTAAGTGACTTCATTCCTAAATTATTTGCCATCAAACCACAAATTTTATGAGGAACAAACCAAAAATAAGAAGCAAAAATCTATTCATTCTGTGAAATTCTGGACAGTTGAAAGGTACAGTTCAGCTGGGAGAATTGTACGGCAGAAATCCTACACGATGGACTTAGCTCCCTATGTGTGGACAATAAGTACTCCCACCAAAATGAAGATTTAAGAGAAGCGATTACTTCAATCTGGCTTCATCACTTTCAGTAGCATTCAGACTCAATCAGTGAAAATATTCAGTAACAAAAAAAGTATGTGTTTGTAGACAGTTGATTTAACTGGTTCCTAATTGAACACATCCAACCAAGAACTGAGAGGCGGCGTACCTGAGCTAATCAGATAATCAATAAACACCTTCCTGATTGTACTAAATTATATTCCTTGTATAATACAGTACAGTTGTTAGAGGGTGTTTTAAATGTATTGTTTTGAACATTTTCCAGTAAACAATGAAACAAAATGCATGCACCAATAATGACAAAATTGCCCAATTCAGAATATGTCCATCATAAAAGTTTACTCAAACTTCTACAATCCACCAGTATTAATAAATATGCACAATCTCAACAGAAGTAAAAGTCATCTAAATAATTCCACATTAAAGAGATCTGTAACTAATGAAGAGGTTGCTGCTAGCAAACAACTTTAAATTTCACAGTTTCATCTACAAATAAAGTGCCTGTTGCCCTTGAGGAATACATTGCCTATGTTACATTAAAAAATGATAAGCTATTAATATTGCAATAGGGAATGGATGGAAAACTGATAACAGGTTTAGAGTTACTAAGTATCTCCACCAAAGAGGACAGTCTCAGAACTGCAGCATCCACCCCCAGTACAACACAGTACAGTATCAGCAATGCATCTAAATACTGTGGGAGTAGAATCCACAGCCTTCTGCATCAAAAGCAAGTTTTCAACCTGTTATACTATTAACAATACAAGAATACGCAGCATAAGCAGCACTAAACTTCTCTTCCCCTGAAGCTCTCAGCTCCTTGTAAAATCAACTCGACACTAAACTGTATCTCTTAGCTTTGCAGCGCAAGAAATCTGGAAAAAGCCAAAATTGATAAAAACCAGGGACAAATTTTAAACATTGCTTGCATAATCTTGTAAAGTTGCTAGAGCAAAATGTTAAGTTACCACCACGCATTTCACTGCCATGTCTTAGCCCCAGGACCCTATGCACTACAGTCAGAGCAACATGACACTATGCCATATAAGCTGTTTCTTGAAAGACAGGAAGACTGAAACTTAAATGGTTATCATTTAGTGAATTTGCTTCTCACCATAGCTCTCAATCTCTTAGCACAAAACACTTGGACAAAGCCAATAATAGGGAAATACAGCCCGCAGACATATTCAGTGAATTCAGTTCTCACCATAGCTCTCAAACTCTTAGTACAAAAAACCTGGACAAAGCCAATAATGGGGGAATACAGCCCCCAAAATAGGGACATTTTTCAAATACTGATCTTATAAACTTAGAAAATTGCTACAATAAAAGGTTTTATGTTCCCATGTATTTTCTGAAGAATATGAAGTCTGAAATTTAAATGCCTGTCATTATTTATTACAAAAATCCAGAAAACCACAGATTTTATGAGGAACAGAACAGAACAGAACAAAAATATGAGGCAAAAATCTGAACAGTTTTCTCAAGTGGTGGTGAGTAGTGAATTCAGGATTTTGCTACCTGTACCCAAGGTACAGGATTTGAGCCTAAGTAACTGTAGCCACCAGGTATATTTAACTGGAGCATTTTACACACACACACACACACACACACACACACACACACACACACACACACACACACACACACACACACACACCAAACTCCAGTTATGTTGCCTCTGTACCTTCCCTAGTCTCATATTCCTCCACCCTGATGTGGTTTCAGCAGTTTCTTCTGGCCCTCCCACTCCTGTGATCATACTGTTTTAGTGTAGCTCAAACTGTTTTAGTGTACTCACTACTGTTAGGGACAAGATTTCTTTGCTACCTTTCTGCTTGTTTGATATATGCACCAGTGAAAAAAAATGCAGACCAATATCCTGTAATTAGTATGCCATTCCTAGTTTCTGTTATTTTCATATGATATATTTGCTGATGCAGTTGTAGAAAAAAAATGTTGAGACTACTTGGAGAAAGAGTCCACTCTTTAGCAAAGCATGAGAGAGAGATTTTTTTAAATAATAGTAGTCCCTAAATTCTGACTCATCATGCAGTATATTTTATTTAAACTGGAAGCCATGTGGTAAAATGTGAACTGGATGAATGCAATGACCTAAAATGTTACATTGTAGTATTAACTGAGAAGATAGACTATATATATATATATATATATATATATATATATATATATATATATATATATATATATATATATATATATATATATAGGGGGCTACTTCATTTGATCAAAAGACCATTTGACTGATACCCATTTGATCGAAATTTCATTTGATTGAAAACCAGTATTCAAGGCAAATAACGGGGATTTATCCCCCTCCCCAATGTCGTGCGACCCTGGACTTGGTATATATAGTTAGGAGGGTGTGGGGTGCGAAGCCCCCCACTTATTTTCATTTAAAATCTGTACTTTTTGTTTTATTTTCTTCTTTTAAAGGAAACTAGTTGGGGGCTTTGCCCACCACACCCCTAACTCTATATATACCAAATGAAATTTCGATCAAATGTGTTTCGGTCAAATGGTCTTTCGATCAAATGAAGTAGACCTATATATATATATATATATATATATATATATATATATATATATATATATATATATATATGACTTGCAAAGTTAGAAAAATGTTGTTTCTCATATTTGTTTGCCAAAATGGAGTAACACCAGACTAGCTTAGAAAATGCAACAGTATCAGGTTCAACATTTTATAGAAAAGTTATTCTGTCATCTGTCTGCACAGCTGTTATCAAGAATGAGAAAATGAGACTAGAGAAAAGTAGGGAAGTGAAGGAATAAATAATGTTATCAATGTGATCTGAAGCAGAAACAATGACAAATTCATGTGGGTGTTAAAAGCTGCATTCCTTCATTTGTTCATTCGTGTTAGGTACTAATTTTATCCTGTTCAGGACTGTGGGGGATTTGAAACCTGCCTCAGCAGGAAGTGGGCTTAAGATATAGAACTAGTCCAGAATAGGCACTGCTCCTTCACAGGATTCACTCACATAAACACACACACACACACACACACACACACACACACACACACACACACACACACACACACACACACACACACACACACACACACACACACACACGCACACGCACACACGCACACACACCACTTTGAAGTACCTGTATATTCGCTGCAACACCAGCCAGCTTCCGAATTCCACCAGTTCCTTGCCTTGCAGTAGTGAGATGAAACAGTTCCTACTCTTGCAGTAGCGATATGACAGCTTCAAATATGAATTCCTGAGCCGGGAGCCATTCGGTGGCTATCTGTCTGGGTACATGACCATAGACGTTGCAGTCCAATTTCCATCCAGTCTATGGAGTTTGTAACTGCATAGACTTCTGGGCATCAGTATACAGATGCCTTCTCATTGTAATCTGGACTGGTTAAATAGTAGTCCATCTCAGAAGTGCGCATACGCAGTTCCGGTACTCAGACACCTTCTCATTGTAATCCAGACTGGTTAAATGGCAGTCCAGATAGGAAGCACGCATGCACAGTTCTGGTATTTGTGGCTAGTTATTCTGTTTTCCTTTTACAGCTGGGGGGACTGCAGTACTGCAATCCAATAGCACGAGATGCCCCTGTAAAAGAGGAATGTCAAACCTTTTCAAATATCCTTATCCAGGATTTGCAAAAAAAAAAAACAAAATATATATATATATATATATATATATATATATATATATTTTTTTTTTTTTTTCAGAACTTCATTTTTTACTCTTTTGATTAATTAAAATTCACATTAGACACAGAATAGTCATTCCTCATAAAACATTTTCAACTTATTATTTTAATTTTTAAGAAAACATTTTCAAGTTATGAGACATTTTCTTCATAAACTTAGGGTGTCACCAACAACTTTGAAGACGTTCATTGTCCAACAACACTTTCCAATTATTTGTATTAATATATTTAACATTGTTAAGTGTCTACACTGTAGGCCAAACACATTGATGTTTGAAATGCTTTCCTTTTCTTACTGCCCCATAGGCATGAGAGCAATCCCGTCAAACAGAATGCATCTGCATTTATTATGTCTTTGATTAATAAATTCCATTGCTAGTTCATAAAAAACAGTTCACTATAACCTCCCCACATAAGCATATGCTTTAATTTTCTGATACCATAATCAAATTCCTCTTCGGCAGAAATTCAGCTTCTGAATCAAATAACCTGATTTTGTTTCTTGGAATGTATAAAAAGTGATGACTATCAAAATGACACTATTCGTAACATTAGAAGCCAGTTAGGAAAAAGGATTATGACAGTTATACCAAATTAGTTATTGAGGAAAATTTATATCATTATGCTATTAAAATGCAAACATTCTCCAACAGGGTAGTAATGTACAGAAAAAAGTCTACTGCTTCATTGCAGTATATTAAGCTGCTGTGAAGCTTGGACTTGCCATCATCTTTATGCTTAAAATAAAATAAATAAAAATAGCTAAAATACAAAAAAAGAGTAAAGTAACTGCAGGAGCAGTTGATAAGGACTTGCTGTTTTACTTTTCCTTCACTAAGCAAAGCTTAAAATTAAAAAAAAAAGAAGAAACAAAAAACATCATTATGTGTGTGCGTGTGTGTGTGTGTGTGTGTGTGTGTGTGTGTGTGTGTGTGTGTGTGTGTGTGTGTGAGAGAGAGAGAGAGAGAGAGAGAGAGAGGGAGGGAGATAAAAAGAGTGTATACCTTTAAACTTCTATGCACAATAAATCAGGGCAGAAGTAGAACAAGGGGCTGTCCATCGGCATGCTCTAATCAATAAGTAGCATGAAACAATAATGTCTGGCTTTAGTGAGTGACTGAAACCCTAAGTTATTTGTCAGAAAATAAAGGGACAGCAAGAGTATATGGCAAAACATGGGATGTTCTGCAAAATCAGGGACAGTTGGGAAGCATGGGGGAAGGGGATTGAAATGCCTAACACTGTATACATTTTTGTAATTGATTTAATAACACTGAGACATCCAAAGTGTATTCAGTCAAGAAAACTGGCTGTAATTACTGGGCACATTTGTACATATATGTGCGAGCATGTGTGTGGGTGTGCACATGTTACTGTATCTGTGTGTGTTAGGCTGTCTGTGCCTCTACATGTGTGTGCATCATATGTGTTTGTGTGTGTGTGTGTGTGTGTGTGTGTGTGTGTGTGTGTGTGTGTGTGTGTGTGTGTGTGTGTGTGTGTGTGTGTGTGTATGTCTGTGTGTTTTGTCGTTAAATATTGACATAACTTATATTTTGGATGCAAATTACTTCCTCTAATAGCAGTTGTTATGTAACAGAAACATTGAAACAGTAAGTGGAGGTATTTTATATCAAAACTATAAAAACATATATACTAATAAAATTATGAAAGAGGGAGGTTGGGGTAATTCTTAAGGTAAAATAAAAGGAAAATAACAAATGGAACTCTGACACATGGCTGAAATCAAAGATGTTTAATAAAGGTAAGGGCTTTAATGATCAAACAATCACTTCATCAGTTGATATTAAACAAAAATCGGCGAATTAAAATAAATATATAGCTCTAACCATTCAAAAATATCTAAAAAGTATACAACCAATGAAAACAGTTCCTTAAAATGTTTATTTACTGCACAGAGTAAATATCAGTAATCTCCAATCAGAGACACATTTAAAATAATATGGACAGACCATTCAAAAGCTTTAAATCGAATGAGGAGTAGGCGGTGCATCAAGAGGAAACGGGTACCATAGGATAGGAGTCACCCAAAGATCAAGAAAATTTGGAAACATGCACCACCTCTTTAGTGTGGAATATTTGTCATAGACCTTTGACAGATTTGGAGTTTTCAGTCTTGAACAAAGGTCTGTCTTTCATCCTGCCCAGAAAGCCGACATTGTTGATACAATCATTGATCTCAAGTTGTTCATTATGAAAGTGTCACTGAAACTTATGTTTCCAAGAGGAAATTACTTTGAAGTCAATATATTGAAGAAACCTAGTTTATTTACACTTTCCACTCATCCATCATTGGAAGCTTTTATTAGATTATGTGAAAAATATATTTTTACATCTTTGAATAGTGACACATGAGGTAAAGTGTTTGTCAATCTTAATCAATCAGAAAAGGAAACATTACTTGAACTTGAGCGAGATCAAAATATTATTATTAGACCAGCTGACAAAGCTGGCTCTATAGTCATCCTTGACAGGGAGTTTTATTATTCTTCTATGATTAATATGCTTTCTGATACATCCACCTATATAGGTGTAAGTCTACCTGAGATCGATTTAATGACTCAGAGAGTACGAAGAACTGTTCAGGATTGTTTGTTGAGCCACAATATTATGCTTGATCTTTTTAAATACCTCATGGTACACTCTCCACTGACACCCATTCTACAAGGTGTGCCTAAAGTGAATTAAGACCCTTTGAACCCCCTGTTTCTTCCTATTGTTGCAGGGAGAGGTTGGCTCACTGAACCCTTCTCAATTTGTATAAAGGTTGAAACCTGTTATAACTACATCAGAGACTGTATTGATCAATTCAAAGCACATTTTGCAAGACTTTTATGATTTTGTCAGTCAGTGTAATTTGCCTGTGGATTATTGTTTGGTTACTTTAGATGTAACCTCCCATTTTACTGTGATCCCAAATTTGGAAGGTCTAGAACTTGTTAAATCTTATTTATGTGAGCATAGTTCTTACAGTAATAACCAAATAGATCTAGTGAGTTTATTAATTGTAATTGTACTCAAGAATAATGTTTTTGTCTTTAATGGAATTACATTTTACTTCTTGTCCCCATAGCTATGCCAATATGGTTTTGGCCCAATGGGAAAACCAGTTTGTGTTTTCTTCTTGCTTTTCACATTTTATTAATTTTTATTATCATTTTGTTGACCATACTTTTATGTTGTGGACAGGATCTGTAGATCTTCTATATGAATTTGTCGAGTATTTATACACGACTACTTTGTATTTAAAATTTTCCGTTAAACACTCTAGAAAGTCTATAGATTTTTTTAGACATCAGGATCACTAGGTCAACAGATTTATCCTTTAAAATGAGTCTTTACAAGAAAGATAACCATAGGAATACCTTTCTACACAGACAAAGCATGCACCCCAACCACATCTTTAGGAATGTGATGAAAGGTCAAGATATGCGTGTTTCCAGACTCAATGCCACTCAAAGAGGTTTCCTTGATTACCTTGACAAGTTAAAATGTAACCTTTTATAAGAGTCAAGAGATTGATATGAACCTCTCACAGATTATTAATCTAAAAAAAATACCCATGCACGACTGTATTTTTCTTCTTTGTCCAATTTATCAGAGACGTGTGTCAATAACACCCAGTTTGTCCCTGTCTCACTTTTTTATACCAATTATGTAAATTTAGTTATCAGTGTCTTTAAAAGACACTGTCCAGCCTTTATAACTGATGATGGAATTAGAAAATAAGTGAATAATGCACCACACTTCTGTTTTAAAAACAGGAAATGACTTCAGACAAGATTATGCTATCCTAATGATAGGAGAAGAAATCCTTCTATTGGAGAAGTTGACGCGTGTATCCCCTTATGGTAAATGTAATTACTGTTCTTTCATGGATAGCAGTAACTTTTTTATACATCCTGATACAGGGTTTAAATTTGTTTTTCAAGTCATGGCTGATTGTGGCACTCACAATTTAATTTATCTTGCACACTGTTTGCTCTGTAAATCCTTTTATATAGGAAAGACTAGACAATCTTTAAGTGAAATGATCAGGGAACATATGTACAGTATTTGTACACATAACACTTTGAATGCCTTAGCAAAACATATTGAAATTAAAGGTGCTTCACACATTTTTAGGATTCTTGAAACACTCCAAGAAAATCCTAGGCTTGGAGATTTTAATGAGATGGAGAGGGCAGAACTGATGTGGATTATTAAATTTAGAGCAGACAGAGGATCAGGTTTGAATGAAATTGTTTCTTTTAAACCAGTCCTAAAGTCCTGTGACCTAGTTAAATGATGTTGTGTTTCGAGTGACATTTTTGTTTTTCATCATACCTTCTAAACACTTTTTTTTATCATTTTGGTTAGGTTTTAGTATTTAATTGAGAGTACATATCCAGTTCTTTACTGATTAGATGAATCCCTGAATTGTATGTTCTGGTTTAGTGCTGCATCCATCTAATTTAAATATGGTTTAATGTGCTTTATTGGCAGTCTTATACCCAGTCCAGTGTTTACATTGATTTTCATTGACTGGACATACTATTTTAAATGTGTCTCTGACTGGAGATTACTGCTATTAACTCTGTCCAGTAAATAATTTTTTTAATGAACTGTTTTCATTGGATGTATATTTTTTAGATGTATTTTGATTGGTTAGAGCTGCATATTTATTTTAATTTACCAATTTTTATGTAATATGGTCTGTTGAAGCCAGGAGAACTTTGTTGGCTAGGCTTACGTAGGCCCTCGGGCCGATAGCCTAGTACCTACCTATGAACCTATGAAGTGATCATTTAATTGTGAAAGTGATTACCTTTATTAAACACATTTTATTTCAGCCATGTGTCAGAGTTCCATTGGCTATTTTTCTTTAATTTTACATTTTGTTTATTTGGTTTAACTCTGTTTATCCACTTGTGAAGATGTTTGCTGTTCCATAATGTTTAAGGTGTTTACTTTACAGACCCAAGGTGCAAGGGTTGATTTTCACATGGTATAATTGGATAGGCTTAAAATGGCCAACAAGGGTGGTTGGCCTAGTACTGATCTATGAACCTATGAATTTAACAGATAGACCATTATCTTAGTGCAATAATGCTCTCCAGATTTGATGTTATAGGACAATAACAAATCCCAGGGGTAGCGAGGCCCTATACATACTACTGGGTGGTCAATTATTTCCTCAATAATGCCCAAACTGCCAAACATTATTGCTTGTGTAACATAATGTTGTGATCCCCAGACACAGCAAATAGGCAATACAATATAAATAAAAAAAACAGTAACAGCTGGTAGTACAATGATAATAAACATTCCATTGTCATTATGTAAAATAATATTGTAATGCATGGAGTGTTGTGATTATGCTCCAGTATCATGAAAAAGGCAACCTAATTGAGTGCTGCTGTAGAGCAGACCATATATTAACAGCACTTAGAAAGGTGTTTAACAATTGTTAAGCACTATTCTAAGTTCTGTTAATATCAAGCCTTGTGCTAGGCCTTGAGTACTGCCAGTGCTCGCTAAAGATTTGCTGTCTGTCAAAGCCAGTAAAACACTTTGTACTTTTCTTTTTTCTGTAACCTTTAGTACATGGAGTAGACAAAGCTCCATGTACTGCAAAAAATATAATCAGATCTGTCATGGTGAATTTCTTGACATCCATGTCTCAAACACATAATAATGTGGTTACAATAGCAGACACAATTGTAATTCCCTGTGTAGTGCATGAATGTTCTAAAAAGGCAACATTGTTATGTCTGATGTTAAATATAAACGTAACACATTTTGTATTGCAGGACATCCAGAATACTTATGCACTAGTCTCATACTAGGATATATACACCAGCCACAACAGTGCTGTAGAAAAATGTTAAAACAGTTCAGAAAGCTGTAAAACAATTCTTGCTGACAAACAAAATGCTAGAATGAATGTTTATCTGTTTTAAAGCTGTTAGTTCATCACAGGTGAATTTTGCTTCTAGACACACTTTGTGTGTCAGGGCTTAGTATTTTTTTTCCAGATCTAAAAGCCGTAAAAGGAAAATATTTAATATGCCTGCATTTTTTCTGCAACTAGTAGTTCAACTGGGCAACTAAAGCTCCATGTATTCCACAGAATTATCATCGAGTACAATCACACTTAGTAGTTATATGCTCTCGATATAGATGTCACAGTTCAAACTGGTAATGAATACATAATACAGGCAGCAAATGTGACTATGTAAGGGTATGTATAACAGTGAATAGACTATGACTCGACATAGCTAGACCATAGACAAAAGAACATGATGAAATGAGCTGACACAACATGGAAAACTATAAACAATACTACATTTGATGATGAACATGTATTTGTAGCAGTAATACCAATTATATAGTGCCATACTTGCACATCCAGCTTTTATAAATATGGGACCAGATTTATTAATAGCTGCATGAAGTGTAGCTATCTTTAGGCAGCATACGATAGTACACTATTTGGTATTAGTTAAATGACTCTACACAATGTGTAGAGCAGCCAAACAAAGAGAAATGGCAAAATATGCTAATGACAGCATAAGGAGCTAAACTACATGCTAAGTAACAATCCAATCGGCAGAACTATTCGAGAACTTATAAAGCAATTCTATACATTTGATGCAGGCTTTTGCCCTGAACACAAAACTTATTGGAATACTGCATGATTATACTTAGTAAAGAAAGTATGTTAGGGGTTGCTGCTGCTGTTATTATATGCTGTATGTACTACAGGCTTTAAATCAGATACCTGCTGTTGCTGCCAGAATTTGGGAAAGAAGAAAGAGGGTGTTTAGTCCATGTTTGACTTATCATGGACTACATGACACAGAAATTGCGTAGATATAAAAGGTGGATAGGAAAACACGGAAGGAAGTATGAAACCTCTGCCACCCCCACCAGAGACCACAGGGAAATCAAATGTGAAGAACCCATTCCAGTGGAAACAATGGTATGTGTAGCATTATGTACATTAGTTAGATCTACTTTCCAGAGACCCACAGGGGATATATTAGTGGTGTCACAGTATCAGCCTCAAGAATATTACATCAGTTTTTAAATGCAATGCAACCATAAATGTAAGGATCATATCTGTATACCACACAACCCACAGGGAAGAGCAAGAACCATGCAGGAATTCTATGTAGTAGCACACATCCCCAAAGTGTTAGTGGTCATAGATTGCACACACACATGGAAATAAAAGCCCCACCTGAGGAACAGGGAAGGAGGTCCATGAACAGAAAAGTTTTCCAGTCTATAAACTGGCAGATTGTCTGCAACGGTCAAGGGATCATCTACAATGTCTGTGCAGGTGACCCAGGCAGTTTACACAACTCACATATATGGCACACCTGTGAGCTGTACACCGGGTTGACTAAGGATGATATTCTTCAAGGGCATCAAGTAGTGGATGCTGGTTATACACTTCAGCCCTGTCTCATAACACCCATGAGAAATCTACACAACCCAACTGAGCAAGGATACAATGAGGCCCATGCTCAAAATAGGAATATCACAGAACATCTGTTTGGATTGTTTAAATCAAGGTTCCATTGTCTAGACACAACAGGAGGTGCACTGCAGTATGACCCAGGCACCTCTGCCAAAATACTTACAGTCTGTGCCATGTTACAAAATATAATTCTCAGGAAAAAGCTTCAACAAGGACAGCAAGGGGCAGGACCACAGTTTCAAGGACCACAAGGGAGGTTTCAGTAGCTGCAGCAGCAGATACAGATGAGAGAGACTCACCAGCTACAGATGGCAGATAGAAATGTTCACAGTATGCCCTGCTCTGACTAAGATGCAAAGGACAGCACACGCACTCACTACCTAGGTCAAAGCCTAGGATCCCACACACATTCATATAGCAAAGCTGATACCTGTCAAACTCCACAACCTTTCCTTAGCCATGTAATGACTGTGTTCTAATAGCATCTGACAGGGACATCCCCCAAGGATGCAATTATTACCTACAGTAATGACAAGGCAAGTGTGGAAACTGTAAAGAAAAAAAAAAAAAAAAATATATATATATATATATATATATATATATATATATATATATATATATATACATATATAAATATATATATATCTATCTATATATATATATATATATACACATACATAACTGATTACTCTCATATGGAAATATGTATATGCCCCTAAGCAGAGCATTTGTCTGAGGTGTACATTTATGTCAGTAATATCTCGTATGTCAAATCATTGCAATATACAGTTGCTTATTAGAGCCAATAATGTGCAACAACCATTTCTATTGACCACCGTCTATAAAACATGGAACAGGTTAATTATACCCTGTTCCATGTTTTATAGGGTGCAGTCATCATCATTTGCACAGGGTGGGGTGGTAGAAGGGCAAAGCGGACCCCAAAGAAGCAAGTGTGTGTGAGTAAGAAACAAATGTCTCTGTCAGAGAATACAGTGTTCAGGGCCAGTAACAACAGATGTATAGCTTTCAACAGTACAGTTCAGATAGCTTGCATGTGTGAGAACTGGTATGGGCAAGTGAATTTTATTTTCAGTGTGCGCGTGTGTGGGTGTCGCTGCATTAACTCAGTCATATACTGTGCTAGCACTACATCCTGGCTTCTTGGACAGGTGTGAGCCATGCATGGTAGAGAAGTCAGTTCAGCATCATCACCCTTGACCATGAGAAGCACTTCAGCCAGGTGTTGCACTCTACTTCCACAGTGCTTGCTAGAAGTCAGGGTGTTACCTAAATGTAAGTGATGTCTGCTGGATGTGCCCTCCTCATGACTATGTTTAGGACCACAACCCCATGGCTTACTATGTCTGGAAGTTAACACTGCAATCACTGATGGAGCAATGGAAGTAGTGTCATTACAGGAGAGGGATTTTCCACAGCCATGTCTGCTAACGCCATAGGATGTAGCAGTTCTTTGACCATGTGGATGCCCACCCTCCCCCAATAGATGTCTTGTCTCAAACACTGCCTGATCTAGTCCATAAAATCACCAACATGGCTCAGGGAGTTACACACATCAGAATGCACAATGTTTAGTATTTGCAGTATCTCTTCCAAGGTCCTGGTGGAACATGCTTGTGCCTCCACTATGGCCCTACACATATATCTGAAGGCACCTAATGACACATCATCATCAGGACAAGGGTGGACAGCATGCCTACTCTGAGCACCTCTACCAACCCTGCTGTGTGGTACCTCTTCCTAATGATGGCTACAGGGAGAAGCTACCAGCTCTACAATCAGAGTAACCATACTACATTGATCAACTGTGTCATGTTCAACCTGTCCTGTATCATAGATCTCCATGTCATGAGTATGTGTAGACATGCTAACTCTGTCCAAAATATGGGCAAGGGATGTGGAAGCCACAGCCTTACTGTCAGATTGACCCTCTGCACCCCCTAACTGTGCCTCTTCATCATCACCATCATCATTAGTGGTTACAGATACTCTGATATTAGGTGGTAGGAGTTACAGAGTTTCACTGTCAGGATCACCTATGATAACAAGAAATAAACATAGCAAACACAGAGACACAGAATAAAACAGATCACATATTTTTTCTTATACAAAAGGTATGTTAAACTCTAATAGATACTAAACCAATGCATATTTTACTCTTATTTAGACTTTAATCTACCTTATATACAGTAGTAACAATAACCCAGTGTTTGCGTACCATGAGCAGGTCAACTGGCAGCCTGCAATTCAGATGTCCCTGTATGTAAGAAAGGAAAAGGAAAGAAGGCTGCTAAGTATCACAATGCAAATGAAACAAGAAAAAGACAACAATCCCCTGTATATATGCAGATTAAGAATTTTATTATACAAAAATGTAGTGAACAGTTTGATCCTCCCTAACACCCTCCTCTATGTCTCTATTACTGTGTCTTCTGACTCACACTTATTGCTGACTATATATATATATATATATATATATATATATATATATATATATATATATATATATATATATCCGACATATAAGATATATGCATATAAAGATATAACAATGGCACCTGCATTTGGCATACCTGGAAGCTCTGCTTGAGAAACTCTGAGTCTGTCATCCACATCAGCACCAACATCAAGGATATGCATGAACCCTCTGCTGAGCTGTCTGGATCTCTGACAGTTGGCAGAAACTCTTTTGTTTCAGGTAGTGATGATTTGGTAGCAGGCTCACCTCCTGTAGCCACCTGTCCCCAGACAACTGAAACTGCCCTGTGGCAGGCAGAGGTTATTATATCACTTGCTTGGTGTCAAATCTAGGAGAAACTTCTCCCTTGCCCTCTGACAACATTGATGTCATCAACCCCCTGCTGGCATATCTTTTGTCAGGCAGATTGATCACCTCTACATCTCCCTAGTTGAAAAGCTCCATGGCAACATAAGGCCTGGATAATGACCTAATTTTCTACATCAGTGTATGGTGGCTTGCGGGGTACAGATTTCTTCTTAGGTGCCATATCACTGTATGAGATGAAACATAAAACAGACACATAATTAAATACATAATACACAGACAGGATGGCTGTGAACTCAGTTATGTATGAGTGTATGCATCCACCATGCACACAGCAATTTAAAACTAATTCTCAGTATGGAGAAAATCGATATATGTGCAGTAACAGAAACCTGGTTTAAGGCTCCAGAGAGCACCCCAGCACTACTAGGCTACAACTCATGCCATACATTTCAGCCACAGAAACCGGACCGAAATACAAAAGGCGGAGGTGCAGCCATATTCATCAAGGATACCCACACCTCCAGGTTAGTGGCATAGCACGATGCTTCAGAGATAATCCACGTGCAACTAACAATGGGCAAAACTGCAATTCAAATTGTAGCTTGCTACAGATCACCCACCATGTCCCAGGACCCCCATTCAGCATTTCTGGAAACACTGGGAAACATAAAGGTCCTACCAAACACCCTAATACTGGGTGATTTAAATTACCCAACATTAACTGGGAGAACTACTCAAGTACTAACTCCCTTGCCAAACATTTCCTAGAATTTATAAACTCAAACACCCTGGATCAACTGGTCAACACTGCCACCAGAGGTGACAACATATTGGACCTGGTCATCACCAACATGGGAGACCGGTGTTCCACACCAGAGGTCAACTCCTCGCTGGTTAGATCTGACCATAAACAAATCACTTTGTATATCCACATTCTGCCCCTGCCCCCAGACAAGGAAACCACTGTGAAAAACTTTTCAAAAGCAAACTTCACGTTACTTAAGACTGAGGTGTAAAGTTTGAAAGCCCCCATGCTAAAGGATAACGCTGTCCAAGCTGCAACATCCTTTACTAATGCATTCTATGGGCACCTACAAGAAGGCATGGATTGTACTATCCCAAGCAAAACCAAGACTCACTCCTCCAAGAAAAGGAAACCAGTCAGGTGGACCTCTGCCATAAACAAGCTATACAATAGAAGGAGGAAACTAGTACAGAAAAGAGTAAAATCCTAAGAAGGGAAGAATCCCTGATCAGTATCAGCAAGAAACTACGATCCCTCATAAAATCATCCAAGGCGAGCTTCGAAAGAAAAATTGCCAAGGACTCTAAAGATAACCACAAGGCATTATTTAGCTATGTCAAGAATCTAAGTGGCAATGCTCATATCTGCTCGGAGTTAGTGCAGAATGGCACAAAATACACTGAACTGACCGATATCACCAACATCCTGGCAGACAGGTTCAGTACAAACTTCACCCCCCTCTCACCCCCAAAAGAACCCATAACCATACCAGAAGAATGTAGAGCACCTGAAATCACAGACACTCAGGTTAAAACAGCCCTCTCCAAAGCCAAAAACACAGCATTAATGGGACTGGATGGTGTCCCAGGCTGCATCCTACATGAGCTCAAAGATGAACTAACCCCTCACCTAAACACACTGCTCAAACTCAGCCTCTCCACAGGCTACATACCCATAGAGTGGTGCACAGCAATGATCATTCTGCTCCACAAAGGTGGAGCCATAACAGACCCTGGGAACTATGACCCTATAAGCCTGACTAGCTTGATCTGCAAGGCTATGGAGCGCATCATCATGGAACTCATTAACCGAGACATTGGGAACCTCCAAACACTGGACCCTACCCAGTTTGGCTTTGTTAAGGGCAGATCATGCCTCCTAAACCTGGTAGACTTCTTTGAGACAGTTACCAAGGCTATAGACAAGGGAAAGTTGGTACACACAGCCTACCTAGACCTCACAAAGGCCTTTGACACCATTCCCCATTCTGGTATTATAGGCAAGCTCACCAGCCTGAACATAAACCCCTACATCACAAGATGGGTTGCCAACTGGTTCACGGACAGAACCCACATGGTGAGTGTTGCGGGAGCTAGGTCCGACTCTAAACCAGTTACAAGTGGCGTTCCCCAGGGCTCAGTCCTAGGACCCCTCCTGTTCGGCATATACTTCTCAGAGGTACAGGCAAGCACAGGAGGACTATGGCTGACTAAGTTCACAGACGACTGCAAACTAAGGGTTATAATTGACTCTCTGGCTGACACAGACATCCTCCAAAAGGGTCTCGCTGAGACGGATAACTGGTGTTAAAATTACAGCCTCAAGCTAAATGCCAAAAAGTGCATAGTCAACCCCTTTGCAAAAAACAAAGTACCCACAAACTACCACATAGGTGGTAGTCCCCTAAATATGGAAAATGTAATAATGAGGGATCTGGGGACCCAAGTAGACAGTAATCTCTTCTTTGATAATCACATTGCCAAAGTGGTTAGAAAATCCTTCTATGTGGCCCACCTTATCACAAAAGGGTTCACATCCAGATCAAAAGAGGTTATTATGCACCTCTACTCATCACTCATCAGACCCATCATAGAGTGCAATGCCCCATTTGGGATGTACCTTACAAGACACCTGCAACAGCTGGAAAGATCACAGAAGTACCTCACCAAGAGGATCACTGGCCTCAAACAGATGCCCTATGCAGCTCAAATGAAGAAACTCCAGCTGTACTCGGTTGCATACCACCTCCTCAGAGGTGATCTCTACCTGACATACAAGGCCATGTCCAACCCAGAATTGATGGATATGCTCCACCTAAAGAAAACCTTATCCCCTCGAGTCACACGCTCTAGGGATCTAAACCTCACCACAACAATAAATAGGACGTACTGGAGGGATAGATTCCTCTTCCAGAGACTTCCCATGCTTTGGAACAAGATTCCAATCTACATTAGGCAGAGCTCCTCGCTAACACTCTTCAAGAGAAACCCTGACGAGTGGATGGGAAACAGAAAGTTTACCCTGGGATCACTTCAGTGGCTCTGCTGGACAGAGGCACAGGGAACTAATATAAGGGGGCGGCAAAAGGCAACACATTCTGGCTAGGCTTATAAATGCCTTCGGGCAGATAGCCTAGTACCTACCTATGAACTCTATGACTACACAAGTTAGGACACTCTTAACCCCCAAAAAAAAAAAACATATTCTAAATGAAATATCAACAGCAATCTAAAACACTTCTGAAATGCAGATAATATGTTTGTGTAACTGTATAATACATTGCAGGATTAACAATAAGAAATCACAGTGTAGCAGTAGAAATAAAAGACAACTATCATAAGTGCCATCTCCACTGCTGTAGAGGGCAGTCAGGAAGAAATCACAAAAGTAACAAAATGTTCTTTCTGCTCACATACATTAAAATGCTAGACCATGGTACAAAGTTATAATACACTCTTCTGCAATAACTGTGCAAATAGAAATAAAACAAAACCTACAAAACATAGATCAGATAGCATTCTGTAGCATACTTTCTGTAATGCAGAGATAACTGATAAACCTGGGCAATGCCAAAAGTAAATGGATAAAGAAAAACCATTAAGATAAAAATTGTTTTTGAGCAGGCATTTCACTACACCCTTTCATGTTACAGTAAAAGCATTACATAAGAAACAGCAACATACCTTGACAATGCAACAGTATAGAAAGTAGACTATTCTCCAAAAGTTGTGTTTATTTAGCAGTATCAAGTACTCTGGATCCAGATAGTCTCACCACTACAATACAAGTGCAGTAACTACACAGCTACCTTTATATAGTGCATAGTCAGCCCAGTGAGCACTGTGAGTATGCAAATGTGGTGTTAAATCTTTACCATTCCTGAATACCACAACCTGCACTAAGTGTAGGGAATGTAAACATGAACAAGTCCTACCGCTGTAAGGATGAGCATTAAGAAGTATTACCTACTAATGACTTGCAGGTGTCTATGATTCCTCTGACTGCATGAACAATCAGGGTTTTACAGTCTCCCGTCTTTGATGTAAACTTACTGAGAAGACTTAACAAAAAGTCTGAAAATGCATTGACTGAGATAGGAGAGCAATATTCCTAATATTCAAATACTGACTTTAATCGCCACAGTTATTTCTCTTTACCAAGAATTGTTGTTCATATTCAAGGGAGTACATTAAAAATCAGTACAGATAACATATACAATAAAACTGAGATAGAAGTGCTCTTAAGAAAGCATAGTTAAGGGAATAAGAAACCATAAAGAAAGAGAGAAATAGACCTGTAGTGTTTGCAGTCTTTATTTATTATTGCGTGAGTATATAGGTATCTTAACTATTAGCAATATTACAATCATCCAGACATTTACTGTCAAATGAGAAAGGACAATTTCTTAACTTGCTTCTGTTGCACTTTCATTCATACAATGTCACATTTCAATGCATCTAAACACTTTTTCTCCTCACCAATATACTTGTTTCCAAACGTATTTTTTATCTTTTATCATTTGCATGCAGTTTTGCATTGCACTGCATTGACTGGTAACAAATGTTGTTTGGACTGCCATCAATAGGACAATTAAGACTGGCAGTGTGCTTTCCTCAGCAGTGTGGACAGTACTGAGTAAAAAATTCAAGATGACACCCACACACACACACACACACACACACACACACACACACACACACACACACACACACACGCATTCATGCACTCATGCACTCACACATAGCTCTGTGGCATAATGTGTAATTGTATTCAGCTTAGAGAAACAGTACAGGTGATGCTGAGTTTGAAACTGGTTCTCAGATTATTTTACTGAGGGTGGTCATAATAAATCTTAACATTCATTTTTAGTTTATGAATGTGTTGATATGGGAAACTCAAGTAAGGTCATTATTGACTAAACCTGACAGACAGATAAGTCATTTGAAATTATGCCAATATTAATTATGTCCACTGTGTAAAAAAATGAAAGCATATCAGGTGTTCCCTGTGCTATCCTCTATTCCCATGGCGTTAGCTAAAGTCCTGATATTGTGAGACATACATGATAGTACTGATTGGCAAAAAGATGTCAGAAAGTAGAATTTATCAACGTAACACAGTAGTAGTTCTGATGATTGCTACAGTAGATATACACCATGATTCACTTCATGTTCTTTTAAATTATCCCCAAATTATTTTGTGACTGCTTATAATAAATATTGTTGTCTGTATTTATGCCCCACCTTGCAATGAGAAATATACTTTCTCAGCTTAAGAAAAAAATTGAAAAATTTAGCTTAGGTTGCCTTATGTAGTGTGCACCAGCCTGGTGATATTGTACATATGTCAGCAGTCTGGATAGTACTCAATGAAGAAAATACACCTGGCAGGCAACTTTCTCTGTGGCACAAGGTGTAAGTGTAGTGTGCCTTGAAAAAAAAAGACAGCTGCTGCATGGTTCAAATCTACATTACTGACAATTTTACAGAGGGTGGTCTGAATATGTGTGTGTGTGTGTATATACATATTGTTTTTCTTTTGGCTTTTCCTAGTTAGGGGTCACCACAGCAGAACTCTGGTCCACTAATGATTGGCAGTAGATTATTACAATGCCAAGGTGCCAGCTTGATGCCCAAACTTCAATGAAGGGATGTCTTTTGAATGCTACTCGACTGTGGGGAGGACATGCAGACTCCACACAGAAGGCGCTCCAGCTGAGAATCAAACAGGAAAACCTCTTGCTGTGAGGTGACAACACTACTGCTGCACCACCATGGCTAAATGATTGAAGACGCATTCTTTCGAATGTGTCTTGATCGAACTTAAAAGCACAAAAAGGCAAAATAGCGAAACGGCATATAAGCAAATTCTTTCCTTGGGAAAGAAATCGCTTGGGCGCTTCAGTTACTTTGCCGTTTTCGTCACTGTAGTGCGATCTTGGAGTTGGTATATTTAAATGGGGGGGGGTGTGGGGGGTGAAGTCCCCCACTTTATGTAATATTTTACATTTTTTTTCTTTTTGGAAAATATTGCTGTTCTAAGCATTCAAGATTGTAAGCTTTTGCTTACATGGGTTCAATAAATCATTGTTTGCTTTTTTAAGCTTTCAGTGATTTAACATAGACTCTCTCTCTCTCTCTCTCTCTATATATATATATATATATATATATATATATATACACACACACACACACACACACACACACACACACACACACACACACACACACACACACACACACACACACACACACACACAAACACACAGTTAAGGAAAACAATGAATAATTTAATTTAGACTGCCTAATGTAGGAAAAATATGCTTAGAGTCAGTGTGTAGCCCTCAGCACCATGGATAGTAATTACTGCAGAGAATGCACCACACAAATGTCCAAATCTGAGGCACAAGGTATAAATGAAGTTAATAGAGTGAAATAAGGCAAATAGTGCATTGTTTGAATCCTATTTACAGATCACATTGCAAGCATAAACAGTCTATATATATATATATGTATATATATATATATATATATATATATATAGATATATATATATATATATATATATATATATATATATATATATATATATATATATATATATATATATATATATATATATATATATATATATAATATGTGTATATAGGGTCTATATGACATAGTCGAAGTTTAATAACTTTGAACACTGAATGTTCGTACCATCCTGTTCTAAGTTAAAAAAAACTTCAACTATGGATAAAAAACAAAAAAAAGAAAAGAAAACAAAATAAACTGTAGTAAACAGGGGGGCAAGCCCCTTGCACCCCCCACACCCCCTGCTACTTAAATATACCAACTTCAAGATCGCACCACATTGAACAAAACAGAAACCTCCACCTTACGGAGATTTCTCTTGAAACGCTCAAACTTCTGCAAATTTGAACTTATGGCCTCGACCATATGAAGTATGAACTTGCAGTAGTTCGACTATCTGATAGGAACCATGTAGATATATATATATATATATATATATATATATATATATATATATATATATATATATATATATATATATATATATATATATATATATATATATATATATATATATATATAGAGGATCTGTAGAGATGCTCGACTGCATCTTTCACAGAATCTCAGTTTGGTAAGCATACTTGCGAGAAAGTGCTGTTCACCAAAGCAGCACTTTTGCGTAAGTATGTTTATTATTCCGGTCATACTACGGTGCGGTAAGGGAAAATTCCCTTTTCCCCACTGTAGTCCACTTTGAAATCTGGAAAGCTCAAAATCTCAAAATTCAAAAGACTGAGTTCAAAATCTCGAAATTTCAAAATACTGAAAACTCAAAATACTGAATCTCATAATATCAAAAAAACACAGCACACCAACACCTACTATATTCCAGCACAACTACATACAGAAACATATTACACTTCTCCAACTATAAGCACCCCCTGCACTCCCACACCACCTGCTACTTAAATATATCATATCCGAGATCCCACTCCACAGAAGAAAATGGCAAACATACCATTCCTGATCCATGACTGCCTGTTGTAACCTTAGTCATGTTTTCTTTTAATTTGCTATACTACAACATAACTCATCTTAGTGTAGTGAAGTGCAATCTTGGAGTTGGTATATTTAAGTAGCAGGGGGTGTAGGGGGCACAGCCCCCCACATCGTGGATGCTGGAGAGCTTGCCCACCTGCTTATAGTTGGTTTGATATGGTTTGTCTTTCATTTGTTTCTGTATGTACTTGTGCTGTAGTATAAGTGTTAGTGTACTATGTTTTTTTGATATTATGAGATTCAGTATTTTGAGTTTTCAGTATTTTGAACTTGAGATTTTGGACTCAGTGCTTTGAATTTCATGACTTTGAGCTTTCAAGATTTCACAGTGGACCGATATATATATATCAGGATATAAACAGGATCGTGTAGGCAGGTGGAGAAACTAACATGAGAAGGGGGTGTGTTATGCTTGCCGTGAGCACATTGCAGCACTGTTGCTCAGGTTTGCACTTTGCTAAGCCCAGCTAGACAACGGTGTGTGTCTGATGCTGTAATATCTTACACCATGAAATGAAGAGCATGTAAGTGTCCAGGAAGGGGCATTTCTGCTAAAACATATTTAACTTAGCTAAACGTGTTTGTGTGGCATGCACTGGGACTTAAACAAAAAAAAAAAAAAAGAGGAAATGGCAGCACTGTTTATATGTAAGCAAGGGGGTGTGTCTGAGTCTCTATAGCCTTGTTTACCTCATCTTAGTCTACTGTTATTTTATCTTAATTAGGTAATGAGGATGCAGCTGAAAATGGGCTTATGGGCCCAGGCTACCAATCTTTAATAAATATATATCAATTCAATCACAATTCAGTAAAAAGTATAAGAATGATCCAGCTAAACTAGAGTCTTCATTGAAATACCTTAAACCTTCAATAGGTTATATATGTAAATTAGCCCTTAAAGACAAACCAGTGTTTCTGCTACATGGTTTCTGAATGTCCATGACTTTTTATGTTTTTATTTTTCATTGCATTGGTGCTTTCAAGCCAATAATGCCAAACCCCACAAGCTGTAGACAACCCCCCCAGGATTCATAGGTTCATAGGTTCATAGGTGTGTACTAGGCTAATGGCCCTGGAGCCTTTCCTTTACAAGCCTAGCCCATAGGAGTACCCTGGCATTGTGCCAGTAAATCTCCATGCAGGAACAGTTTAGCAGCTCCTGCATGGAGTTTGGCTGCCAAGTGATTCAACAAACAGCTGATCCGACGTGCATAAGCCTCTCTACACTGTTCCTACATGGAAGACCTTGCTGCATGCTAATCATCTCATTTGCAGGTGAAAAACATGCAAATGAGGTGAATTATCAATTCAGGAAGCTGCCAGGTCTCAGTGCAGGAACAGTGTCAGTACAGAAATGTGTTCAGTTACTAACTGAACACATTTATGCAAAAAAGAAAATGGAGGCATGACAGCACAAATAAAAGCATGTATTCACATCTCTAGGCATGCCAATGGCCAAATATGTGGTGAGTGGCATGAATAAATGTTTAATTTTTTTATAAAATAACATTTTTTGTGGCGAGCGCTGCTGTTTAAGCATAGTGCTGTGGCGTGCAAACACGATAGTGCCAAACATAAAAAAAAATGTGAAAACCCAAGTTTCAAGAAAATGTGCATTTTGCCATTATAGACTATGGCATGCAGAATCAAAACAATACCAAGGCACAGTGGTTGTCAAGGGGAAAGGCTCCGTGTCAGCGCAGTATCTATGGGCTAAGGCAGTGGGGTATGCAAATGAGGGGAATGTTACTGAATCACAAAATATTCAAAGTCCAAAACCTGCACCTAAACATGTAAGTGCTAGAACAGGATTGTGTAGGCAGGAGGAGCAACTAACATGAAAAGGGGGTGTGTTATGCTTGCTGTGAGCACATTGGAACACTGTTGCCCAGGTTTGCACTTAGCTAAGCCCAGCTAAGCAAGGGTGTGTGTCTGAGGCTGTAATATCTTACACCATGAAATGAAGAGTGTGTTCATATCTAGGAAGGGACACTTCTGTTAAAACATGTTTAACTTAGCTAAACGGGTTTGTGCGGCATGCACTGGGACTTAAACAAAAACACAGGAAATTGCAGCACTGTATATATGTAAGCAAGGGGGTGTGTCTGAGGCTGTATAGCCTTGTTTACCTCACCTAAATGGGTGTGCACGCTCAGGGCATTATCATGAATGTATGTACTGGCTGCCCTGGAAGCTATCACGACTCCCACATCTGGCATTCCTCACAACTGTATCAGTGATTTGCCAGAGGGGTATGGCCATTTAGTGGGGGATGCTGACTACGCACTGGAGCCGTGGATGATGACACCCATCAGAAATACAGACATACCCATACAAGAATGGCATAATGAGGCACACTTACAAACCAGGATCATTATAGAGTGTGTGTTTGTGATGCTCAAGTCACGATTCCACTACCTTGCCATATCCGGTGGAACCCTGCAGTACTCTCCAGCCACATGTGCACACATGGTCATCGTATGTGCCATGCTACACAATATAACCCTGTGGAAACAGCTGCAGCAGGAACAAAATGGGGAAGGGCCACACAGCCCCCCACCATTGCCAAATAACAGGCACAGAGGGACTTGGAGGATTAACATCCTGAGCCTGCACCTGTAGGCAGACAGAGGCATGTCCAGTATGCCCTGGCATTGGCAAAGAGGCAAGGCATAGCACATACACTGACACTGTAGGGCCCCAGGGATTGATTTCTCTCTCTCTCTCTCGGTCTGACTTGCACTCACAATAAAATGGATGTCAAACATCACACCACCTATACCTAACCAAGTATAGGCAGTGTATTGTGTGCATCCAATATAGTCAGCCCTCAAGCACCACCCTCACAACTGCTACAGGCACAAGGTAAGCCAGTTTCTGTAACAAATTAAAATAATGGGGTGGAATATTCTGATAGCATATCCATGGTATTGATAAAGCATTTAAGGGAATGGGGTGGCTAACTGGGATAGCAGCAGACAACTGACAGCTCTATGGGACAGCAGGATGTGTATCCACAGTCCTGCCCTACCCACACCATGTAGTACCACCCTAGTCGACAAATAGCACTGCAGTATATGTTGTGAGCCAAATAACTGGGGGGAGTCATAGGTCACATGCATGGATGCCAAAGTGGGGGTCCCAAACCCGCCACTAACCCCACACAGCTGATCAGCTGTAGACAACCATACAGAAATGCCTTGCAAAGGCCCCCACATGACAACATCCATGAAATCCCCACCCACATACTTTTACACAGTGATATCACAGCAGGTCTGGCAGTGGCAGTATGGCTTTGAAAGGTAAGAAGTCTGAAACTACAAATTTCTATGTCAGAACAATCTGACCTGTGGTTAATACTGTTATATGTGCCTGTAGTCTGAAAGATAAGGCACACCACTATGCTACATGGGACCAAAATGTTAAGCAAATATCAGCACAGTCTGTGCAGATGTGTATTGTGTACAGTCATTTCACCCCTCCATAGCCGCATAGAAATGCAGTCACATGTTCCTAGACTTAAGCAGCATCCAGCTGTTACCCAGACTGATGGTGCAATAGTAACATAAAGCAATTGTCAGTAACACCCACAGTCAAATTACTGGTGCCATCCCAGGGGTGTCTCCTGCCAGCAGCCTAGGAACATATGATCATCAAAATGCACTGCCCTGCTACAGATGGCCTGCATCTGTCACACCTGGCCTACAGGCATCTGCCAAATGCCTATGCCTCACCCACAGTGCCCTTTAGGGAGTGTCAGGGGGTTCATAACACCAACATAACACAGTCCACAAAATGCAAGGAAAGGCCATGCTGACAACTGCTAGGAGCAAACCTGCCAGCCTCAGGGAGCCAGAAATTGGGACAAATGAATAATGGAGTGATTAATGTCCAAAGAGAAGGACATCTGTGAAGTACTGCTCTAATAATGTTATAAAGTTGATGGAATGATTTGTAGTAGCATGGAATGTCTGATGGGTACAAAGTCTGAAACTACAATGTCAACTGTCAGTAATATCTGACTTCAACCATGAGTGACTTGCAAAACACCTTTGCTGGAAAACCACACTTGTTTGGGTAACCAACAAGATATATGAGTCAAGGATGTGGATATTCTGTGATACTCTGTACAATCAAGAGGCAGGGCTAGGAGTTTAAACATGGGAATGCACTCACTGCAAGCAGGCCTAACCTTGGAAAGATGGTGACATATCTGCACACAGAGAACCCAGGGCCACAGCCATGTGGAGTAACACACCCCTCCCTGATTACTCACCCTTTGCAACATCCTGACCCCAACATGTGGCCATCCAAGCAAAATGAAGTGGCCATACATATATGTGTGATACACACCTCCAGGCTGGTCAAACAGTCTGACACACACACACAAGACCCTCCAAGTGCAGTCAATCATTGAGGAGAGTCAAGTGCAAAGTACTGGTAGCTACAGGCAAACATATCTGCACAGGACACACACCCCACCCACATATCCTATACCCTACAACTCTATATGGAGTCTGCCTGTCACCCTGATCCTGTCTGACTTATATTACCCAACTGTGAACTGGAAATCAGACCATGCCAGAACATAAATGCACAGAGATTCCACCATTGCAATATATCACCAAGGTGCTGGATCATTTCCACAGCACCAGCAGTCAATTGCTTGTAGGCACACCCCTTAACAGGCTGGGTACTGCAAGAAAGCATAGCATTTGGCCCATAAACCTCTTGTGTGTGCATCATCCATTCTTTATTCCTCTGGTAAATCACTGTGATTATCTGAGGAGGTATGTCTTCAGGTACTGAAACAGTACATGACAGTGTCAAAAGGCATATATGACAGATGTCTGCTAAAACCAGCCCTGTAACCCTTGCAACCCATACATTACTGAGGGAAATTGTCACAATCATTGTATAGTCCATTGTCTCCACATATTGATAGGCTATCTCCAGATATCCTGCACTAACAGGTTGAGCAGAATGGCCGTAGCACAAAACAAACCAGACTGGAGTACAACAATCCCTGGAATGGAGTCCTACATGTACTATAGAAGTACACACTGAGCATGCTCATACACTTAGAGAAATACCAGTAGGATCTAGGAATGAACAGGCCTTTTCCAGCAAGTGCACTTTCCATTGACCCACCTTAGTAGTTCTGAAAATGACTGTCACCATAGAAGTCACTTTTGTTAGACCCAGCCACATAAGCTCTGTTGCATGTGTGATAACTGCATAATACTATAGTACAAATAACTAGTTAGGTAGGAGTTCTAATCTCAGTCCTGGCAAATGTAAAAGTTTGTGTGTGTGTGTGTGTGTGTGTGTGTGTGTGTGTGTGTGTGTGTGTGTGTGTTTGTGTGTTCACAATTAAAAGCTTTTGGGTCCATTCAAACCCAGTACACCTGCCTTTCCCTACTTTAGCAGTCCTGCAGATATCAATCATCTAAAATGTGCCTTCCATCAGGCCTCAGCCTTAAAAGCTCTGTGGTATGTACAATAACGGCATAACACAATAGTACAAATAACTAGCTAGGAGTTCTAATCTCAGTTGTGGCAAATGTAGAAGTATGTGTGACAGATGTGTGTGCAAGACTGAGGGAGTTGTGTGTTTGTTTATGGGTGACACAGTTTTATGCCATTCCCACCCATGACACTTCACAGTACCCCACCTTATCAGTCCAGATGATGTCAGTCCCTTATCAGCAACCTTTGTCAGCTGTCAGCCCTGTAAGCTCAGTAGTGTATGTGATAAATGCTTAACACTATAGTACGAATGACTACTTTGGCAGGGGTTTTACTCTTTATCCAGTAAATGTGTGTGTGAGTATGTATGTTTGTAAGTAGAAGTATTTTGAAATGTTTCCCACCCACTGCCCTACTTTATCAGTCCTGCTGATGTCATTCCCCATATCATCACCTTTGGCCAACTCTCAGCCCAGTAAGCTCTGTAGTATATGTAGTAACTGCATAACACTATGGTACAAATCACTAGTTAGGTAGGGGTTCTACTCTCACATCTGGCAAGTGTGTGTGTGTGTGTGTGTGTGTGTGTGTGTGTGTGTGTGTGTGTGTGTGTGTGTGTGTGTGTGTGTGTGTGTGTGTGTGTGTGTGTGTGTGTGTGTGTGTGTGTGTGTGTGTGTGTGTGTGTGTGTGTGTGTGTGTGTGTGTGTGTGTGTGTGTGTGTGTGTGTGTATGTGTGTGTGTCTGTAAGACAAAGTATTGTGATAGGTTAAATACTCACTGCACTACTTTATCAGTCCTGCTGATGTCATTCCCTTATAGGTTCATAAGTGTGTACTAGGTAATGGCCCAGGAGCCTTAACAAGCCTAGCACATAGAAGGACCCTGCCATTGTGCCACCCAATGTTACGTCCCAGTGCCTGAATCAGGTATATCCACTGTAGGGATCCTTGGGTTGAACTGTCTATTACCCATACACTCAGACATGGCTTTGTAAATCAAGCACAGATAGCTGCTAATTAGGTGATATGACACAGAGAATAGCTTGGGTCTGCTGAGTCTGTCTGTGTAGGATGTGTGTTTAATGCCTAGGAACCCCTTTGTGAGGTGCTTATGTGGCTTCTCCAGCTGTAGCAGGTGTCTAGTGAGGTACATGGCAAATGGGCCATAATACTTGGGCAGTGGTCTAATGAGAGAATAGTAGACAGAGATCACCTCTGTCTTCTTGGATGCAAAACCCTTGGTAATGCAATGTGTCATATAGAAGGACTTCCTGACCACAGTGGTAATGTAGTGCCTGAAGGAGAAGTTGCTGTCACCCTGTGTCCCCAGATCTCTTATAATGCCTACAGTGTTCATTGGGCTCCCATTGATGTGGCTCTTATGGGGAACTGAGTGTTTTACCAAAGGGGATGATGATGCATTTTGTGCTAAGCTTCTGGCCATGTTTTTCTATACCACTATTTGCTCTCAGTGAGGTCTTCCTGTAGGATGTCTGCATCACTTGTGGAGTTCATGATAGCTCCCAGCTTGCAATCATTTGTGAACTTGATCAGCTAGAGTTCATCTGTGTTGGGCTGGACTCCTAAGAAGTAGATGCTGGACAGGACACTATCCAGTACTGATCCCTGTGGGACCCCACTTGTGACTGCTTGCCAGTCTGACTTGGAGTTTGCCACTGTCACACTGTGTGTTCTGTGAACCACTTTGCAAACCACCCACTGATATAGGGGTTGATGCCTCATTTTTTGGGTTTACCAATAATCCCTGACTGATGAATGGTATCAGAAGCCTTGGCCAGATTGAGGTAGGCTGTATGCAGTGCCTTACTGCCATACACAGCCCTGGTGACTCACCCAAAGACGTCAACCAGGTTGATCCAGCATGATCTGCCATTCACAAAGCCAAACTGTGTGGGGTCCAGAGTTAGGAGATCATCCATATCTCAGTCAAACAGGCCCTGATGATGCACCCATACCAGTACATAGTAGACTTCTCAGGCTAAGGGCCCAATAATCCCCAGGGTCTATTGATGCTACCCCTTTATGGAGAGGGATGACTGTAGCAGTGTGCCAGTTTGGAAGGACAAAGCCTAAGGTGAGGCTGTGACTGACCAGGGCACACAGATGTGGTGCCAGGTCTCCTTGTATGTCATGTAGAACACAGCCACGGATATGTTGGGGTCCCATGGAAGCTGTATCCTTGCCTGTGGACAATGCAGGTCTAACCTGGCCTGCAGTAATGCTGGGTGCCTGGCATTCATCTGCCATTGTGATTGTCCCCTTGGGGGGAGAAGGGGGTAAAGCTGGCAGTGACTGTGTTGGCATGACTGTGGCCAATATCTGTTGTGTCAGGATAGGAATCAGCATTGTGCAGTAACTCACAGCACTTGTGGTTATTGTTGTGGAGGTTTATATAACTATCAAAGGTTTTTGTGATTGTCATCAGTGTCTGCTGCAAATCTGCCTTCATAGCTGCCTGTAGGTGATTCCATGAGGAATCCCAAGTTGTGTTTGAGTCTAATGAGGGGGTTCACCAGTCTTGGGACACAACTGTTTTGTGCAGCAGTTTCCTCCTTCTCTTGTACACTATAGTAATGCCAGGGGACTATCACAATGGCTTCCAGGGTTTGGAGGACAGTGTCTGTGTTCTGTTGGTTATGGCTAGTACCTTGCATCCATGTACATGTTTGTGCAGTCCATATATGTATGATGCGAGAGTCATGCAGCTATTTCCCATTGGCATGGTGCAGTGAAGTCATCCACCCCTGCTTTTATGACTGCAGTGTCAGCATTGGAGAAGTTTTGCAAGATGGTTACCTTTGTGGGGGGTGTGGGTGTGATGTTAGGCTCCATGTTGATTACCTCATGTTTGGATCTGACCAGGTAGGGATTGACAACTGTGGTTGAGCAAGAGTCCCATATGTAAGTAATCAATACAGGTCAAGGTTGTTGCATCCTCTACTGGGGATCAGTATGAGCCGGTCCAGGCCATTGGAACTGATGAATTCCATGAAGCATTGGGTGAGTGTACTGGTGCTTGACTACTTTCCCCAAGTGATGGAGGGTAGTTGAAGTCTTCTACTATGTCAGTCTTGGGTTGGACCTTCATAGATGCCAGGGTGTTGAGGAATGTGCATTGACAGTCTAGGGACATAGCTGGGGACCGATAGCAAGTTATGGTGTGGATTGCACTATTTCCCAGTCACTTTTAAAGGAATTACCTCTGATGCATTATGCTTGGATACTAGTCTGGAGATGTGCATATCCATTATGGATATGGAGACAACATCACCTGTGGAGGTGTGGTCCATGTTTTGGTGCTGACAGCTGTGGAATGCATCATAGCCTGTCAGTGCAGGGCTGCTGTCTGCTGTTGTGAACCACCTCTCCATTACGGCACAACTGTCAATGTCCTCCAGTCTGAGGAGTGCTTTTAGTGACTTCATCTTGACAGATAGATGTCCACTGTTGAGCAGCATGACCCTCAGATTGCATACATGTTTAGCTGTTATGGTGGTAAAATGATTTGGAACAATGCCTAATAAGGCACTATAGGTGTGACAAGACACTTACCCTGTACCTGGAAACACAGATTTAGGAAATCTCTGGCAAGGCATTGAGGTCTGTCAATCATGTTATCCCAAGTGGAAAAATACTGGATCCCCTGAGAATGACACACAACACGTAAGCCAATGTTGCAGTCAATTATCTGTTGATAGTACTGCAGCATCAGTCTGGGTGAGGGCAGTATACTGCCCAGGGCTACTATCACACCTGCCTGGCCCACATAATCTGAGTACTCAACCATGTCTCTTGTCATGTAGCCCAGGGAGGCATGTCTCAGGTCATTCACACCCACATGGATGATGACAGAGTGATACCTGTAGCTTTTGTGGAGTGGCCTGACTGGGTGTGTCATGTGTTGGATGCTGGCACGTGATAGACAGTTGGCTGTTACCTCCTCCATAATCAACATAGTGAGTGGGACATCTGTGTGCCACAGTACTGAGTCACCCATGATCACTGTATTGTGCAATGTGGTCAGCCTTAGGAGCTTAGGTTGAGGGGCACACTGTGTAGGTGACATATGTGTCCCTTGGCATGTGCTATGTCTTGGTGTCTGAGTGTGTGTCTGTCTTTCTGGTCTGTGCTGTTTATGTAAATGTCCATTGAGTGCCTCTGTGAAGGAGGGTGTATGGCTTTTCAGTGTATGTCAGGGCTGTCATAGTGGGTGTTGTGGCAAGCTATGTGATCCACATGGTGTGGTGCAGGTGTTGATCTCATCCACTTGACCAGCTAGTCCAGTCTTTGCTGGAAAGTGCATATTTCCACATTTGGTGATATAGGGGTAATTCTCCCTGGTCTGAGTGTTTGGAGTTTAAAGGAGAGGGTTGTCTGTGTACATGAGGCAGTTGCAGCAGTGCCTCAGAATGGACAAGTGCACCAGGTTAATGGGTGAAAGCACTGAAAACTCCACTTTAATCATGCCAGGAGGGGTGGTCATAAGTAGTAAGTACTGGGGCTAATTCCATGATGAACGAGTACTGCTGATGGCTCCCAGGTGTGATACACTTATTGATACAATAACCCATTGAAGTGCAAAGCTATAATGCTATTTGAAGTGCAAGACAGAAAGAACTAGCAAGATGTATGGTAGAAACTGAAGGCAGACACCCTGCCACCTGTAATACTTTACCTCAGCTGTGCAGTTATCAGCACCTTTGACCAGTTGTAAGTCCAGTAAGCTCTGTAGCATGTGCAGTAACTGTGTAACACTATAGTAGTCATAACTAGATAGACAGGAGTTCTCATCTCAATACTGGCAAGTGTGTGTGTGTGTGTGTGTGTGTGTGTGTGTGTGTGTGTGTGTGTGTGTGTGTGTGTGTGTGTGTGTGTGTGTGTGTGTGAGAGAGAGAGAATCATGTACTGTGTGGATTATACAATTTTTGACTTGTGTACCACCCTTTACACTTCCCCTCACTCCAATTTAGAAGTCCTGTCGATGTCATTCACCTTAGAAGTACCTTTGGAATAGGTAAAATTGTATAAGCTCCGTGGCACATCTGACAACTGCATAACACTATAGTAGACATAACTAGATAGGCAGGAGTTCTCATCCCAATAATGGCAACTGTGTGTATGTGTGTGTGAGAGAGAATCGTGTACTGTGTGGGTTATACCATTTTTGACTTGTGTACCACCCTTTACACTTCCCCTCACTCCAATTTAGAAATCCTGTTGATGTCATTCACCTTAGAAGTACCTTTGGACTAGGTGGAATTGTATAAGCTCTGTGGTGCATCTCATAACTGCATAACACTATAGTAAAAATAACTGATCCCAATATTGGCAAGTGTGTGTGTGTGTGTGTGTGTGTGTGTGTGTGTGTGTGTGTGTGTGTGTGTGTGTGTGTGTGTGTGTGTGTGTCTTATACTATTTTGATTTGTATTCCACCCATTACACTTCCTCCACCGTACTTTACTACTACTGTTGTCATTCACCTTAGAAGTACCTTTGGCCAAGGTGCAATTGTGTAAGCTGTGTGGTGCATCTACTAACTGTATAATGCCATAATACAAATAACTAGATAGACAGGTGTTCTACCCTCAATACTGGCAACTGTTTGTGTGTGTGTTTGTGTGAGAATCATGTACTGTGAAGGTTATACCATTTTGAGTTGTGTAACACCATACTCATCCTAATTTAGTAGTCTTGTTGATGTCATTCAGCTTACAAGTACCATTGGACAAGGTGAAGTTGTGTAAGCTCTGTGGCATGTCTGATAACTGCGTAATACTATAGTAGACATAAATTGATAGGTAGAGGTTCTAATCTTAATACTGGTGTGTGTGTGTGTGTGTGTGTGTGTGTGTGTGTGTGTGTGTGTGTGTGTGTGTGTGTGTGTGTGTGTGTGTGTGTGTGTGTATGTACCATATATGGCAGGTGACCACCTCCTCATGCCATTACTTTATATAGTGTGGTAATGGCACCAGTCCTCTGTACAGATGTGTCTGGAACATCCAGATGTTTGGAACCTATTAGTGCTCTGTCTGCCTTAACAATGCCCATGTATGTGATATAGTTGCCAAATAGGCCACAGTGAGTGTACTGACACATATGGCAGCATCAGGTATCATACCTGACTGAAACAGCATACTGATACAATGTCTGCTACCCTCACACTTGTCTAGGATTGTAGGTGCAATACATGAGTCCAGATGCTTGGCTTTACAAGTGAATTGTTCATGTCATGGGTCACATTAAAGATTGGGAAAGGTGTGGACTGTCATATTGTGGCCTCAATCAGTATATTTCAGAAACAAATGGCATATTGACAGATGTGTGTATACATTTTATATCCACTGTATAGCAGTAATGTTTCACACATGTCCCTACCTTAGTCTGTTTGTCCAACACATTTTGCTGGTGTCTATCCAGACGTCTTGCACTGACAGGTTCATAGGTTCATAGGTTCATAGGTTGGTACTAGGCTATCAGCCCTAGGGCCTATACAAGCCTAGCCATAACAATTCCCTGGATATTTCTTCCCACAATATTTACTTCTCTGGACCCCTGTCTAGCAGGGCAACTGACGATCCCTGGGGCAAATTTCTTATCTCCCATCCAATCATCAAGGTTCCTTTTGAAGTGGGGCAAGGAGACACTCTGCTTGACATGTATGGGCAGTCTATTCCAGAATATGGGGAGTCTCTGGGTCAGGAACATATCCGTCCTGCATGTTTTGTTCATTATGATGACAAGGTTTAGATCCCTGGAGTGTGTGGCTCTGAGGGATTGGGATTTCTTTAAGTGGAGCATGTCCAGCAACTCAGGGTTTGACATGGCCTTATATGCTAAGCAGAGATTGCCTCTGAGTAGACAATATGCCACAGAGTATAGCTGGAGTTTTTTTAGATGGTCAGCATATGGCATCTGCTTTAGGCCTGTGATTCTTTTTGTCAGGTATTTCTGTGGTCTTTCCAGCTGTTGCAGATGTCTTGTGAGGTACATACCAAACGGGGCATTATACTCTATATTGGGTCTAATGAGGGATGAGTACAGTGGGACAATGACCTCATTTTTTCTGGATGAAAAGCCCTTAGTGATGAGGTGTGCTACATAGGATTTCCTGACTGCTGAGGTGACATGGTTATCGAAAGTGAGACCAATGTCCACCTGTGCCCCTAAGTCTCTCATCACGCGTTTGATATTTAGTGTACTGCCACCTATGTGGTAATTCATGGGTACATGTTTTTTTCCAAAGGGGATAACAATACATTTCTTGGCATTAAGCTTGAGCCCATGGCTCTGGCACCAGACATCTGTTTCTATAAGGCCCTTTTGTAGAATATCCATATCATTTGGGGATTCAATAATGGCTCCCAGTTTGTAGTCATCTGCGAACTTTGTTAGCCAGAGTCCCTTATATCCTACAAGAATGTTACATTATCTTCAGATAGGCCACTGTGGTGACCACTGTGATGCAATACAATTAACCCCACCACAAGTTAATTTGCAAATAAAGCAATATGGCTATTAGTCATAGTTATGTGTATGGTAACTTCCATGCCCTCCACATGCCTGGGATATTGCCAAAGCACAACTGAACAATTCCATAGCCACCAGCTTCAGTCTACTGTCCCATATGCAGATCAGAGTGACCTATGTAGTTGTGGGAGAGAGGTATTGTCAGCAGACTCACATGTGCCCTTGAAAAGGATGGATGCAGCATGTCTGCACATTTACAGTACAACACCCAATACTACACAATTTGCTGTCCTTCACCATAGATTTGCACTTCTGTGCATTAGAAATCCCTATCCACAACTGCAATCAGACCTGGTACATGTGTGTAGATACTATACAGATACACGTATGTCTCATACAGTCGTCTACTAATCCCCACTGGGACCTTACCTGCACGCTCCATTTCCATTGTGTGTGTGCCACCCAACCCAAGCAAGTGGAGCTTTGTACCCTGGTGTTGTACTGTGATGGGTGGCCCAAGCTTGGCAAGGTGCTCCTCATTTGGTGTCAGTTGGGGCTGCATGGCTGGGCTCCCACCTGTGGTTTTGGGGTCCCTGGTAATGGTAGCAGCCCTTTGCCAGGCATGGCATATGAGGTTGGTGTCATGATGCCGCACCTGCTCATATGTACATGTGTGCAGGCCCAGCTAATTCACGCTGTGTACAGGGTCATTCCACAGGGTGGTCCTCTCCTGCAGATGTTGCTTGTTTTGGCCCAACAGTACTATGCGGTTCTGTATTATGGCTTCCATTATCAGGTTGAATTCCATTGGTAAGAAGGTCTCCCGCTAGTAATGTGACATTGCACCTGGTAGACACTAACAGGGAAACACATCACAGGATCCCATACATTTGGCAACAGTATCTCCAGTACCTGCACATGTACCTTGAATACCAGTAGCCAGCACTCACAACCATACCAGTAGCCACCACTCACAACCACAGCATACCCCTGTAATCTATCAGCACAGTATCAACTTGCATTGCACTCCTGGTCCTGATGAGTCATATTGCCTGCAGTGAGAGCAAGTTGTTTGCATAATCTGTCATTCCTCATTCAGGTCTGTGTAAATGGATGACATTAGTCATCTTCCATGTGGATGGTGTGTGGATGGTGCGGCGGCTTGGTGTGACTACAGTGTGGAATGCAGCTGGGAGCACATGCCTGAGTTCATGTAGGATGCAGACAGGGATGATATGATGTCCCATGTATACTTACATTTGTTGCCTTCAGTAGGCAATATGTATCTGCTCACTGGTGATGTGGGGAGGAGTGTGGGTGCAGTACATATCCACCTATAGTGATGCTGGGCCAGGGGGGATGTTTGCCCTAACCCTCTTCTGCATCAGGTTGCCTGTAGCTATGTTATGTGTGTATGTGATTTGATCGGCCACCATTACAGGTTGGGTTGTTATCTTGCTTCGAGATTGCAGACATATGGGAAGATGGCCTTGTGATTGTCCCTAGTGGATGTCTCCAGTTTGTACTCATAGTTGGCCTTACAGTAATCCACCTGTGACCCTATATGCCTGTTCAGACAATGGCTGGCTTGATGCCAGTTCAGTACCTGCCCCTCCTTTGCCATGTACAGCCACTATAGGGACCAAGTCTGTGGTTTGTGCAATGCTGCTCTCCAGAAAAGGGGATTACTCTACATTGGTGGAGGCAGGTATGACAAGTAAGGTATTGCTGAGTCCATACAATCATGTATGTGTTCAGTCAGTTGTTTGCAATGGGCATGGCCACAAAGTCATAGCACAGTTGGACACCTATCCAATTTAGCCATGATAATCATGCTTACTGTACTAACTATGGCTGTGTCAGGGCAATGCAACAACCAGTAGCTGTAGAAATGTCACTCTTTTGGGTGTACAGTAACTAAGATTACACACATGTACAACATGTACAGCTGTTTTAACTGGAATTTTGCATCCCATGTCTATTTTCCTGAGGTGGACACATCCACCTACTCATACTGACATGTGCATAGCTAATACCTCACATACATGTCTGCTCTATGTCAGTATGGCACACTAAATTCACACTCTTGCTGTGCAGTCATCCCTCTCAACCTGTTACAGTAGGACATCTGTATGATGGCATGCATACATGCATGCAATGGGACAAAATCAGTCACAGTGTCTCAATATTGCTGTAACATACTTGAGTCAAAGTAGCCTTTGCACTGACAGGCATCCCCTGGAGGATGTCCATCAGTCATATGGCAGGAAGAGAGGGGAAAGGCTAGGAGGGTGGTACTGAGGGTAAGAATTCTTAATGTTGGCAGTATGAGTGGTATAGGGACTAGGCTAGCTGATATGACAGCCAGAGGATGGTTGCTATAGTGTGTGTGTACAAGAGACCACATGGAAGTAGATCATGGCTGGGTGTATGGTAGGCAGGTCACAATTGTGCTATCAAGGTGTGGACTGGAGGTGGAAGGGGGCAGAACTTCTGCTGAAGGAACAGTATTCCAAGAGTGTTTTTGGAGGATGACATAACTGTCTGATAGAGTGATGTTTCTGAAGCTGTAAGCTGATGGTGTAATGATGACTGTTGTTAGTGCATATGCTATGCAAGTTGGTTGTGTGATGGATGAAAAAGAGAAATGTGACATCAGTTGAATGACATGGTGATGACTGTACCCAAGGTGACAGACTGGTCATTGCAGCAGATGTCAATGGGCATGTTGGTGAAGGGAACAGAGGAGATGGGGAATTTATGAGTATGTATGGTGTTAAAAGGAGTGGAGACAGTGAGATGGTAGTAGATTTTGCAAAAAGGATGGTCATGGCTGAGGTGAATACGCACTATAACATGAGGGAGGAGGATAGGGTGACATACAAGAATAGAGGAAGATGCACACAGGTGGAATATATCCAATGTAGGAGGGCCAGTTTGAAGGCGATTGGAGACTATAAAGTGGTGACAGGGGAAGGTGTATTTAGGCAGCAGAGAATATTGGTATGTGAGGTTATGTTGGTGATTGAGATGAGGAGGAGTGTGGGGGTAGCACCGAGGATCAAATGGTGTGAAGTGGAAAAGTGTTCTTGTGAGGTGGAGTTCAGGGAAGAGTTAGGACAGGTACTGGGTGGCAGTGACCATCTAACAAATATCTGCTTAACTACAGCAGAGCTGGTAAGGGAGACAGCTATATGGGTGCTTGGTGTGACATGTGGATGTAGGAAGCAGTACAAGGACACCTGTTGGTGGACTGAGGAAGTACTAGACACTATACAGAGACAGAGATTGGGGAGGAAGGAGTGGGATTGTCTGAGAGATGAGGAAAGTAGGCAGGAGTATGAGGGGATGATGTGCATGGCAAAGAGAGTGGTGGCAAAGTCTGAGGATGGGCATATGAAGAGTTCTATGACAGGTTGGACACTAAGGAGGAGTGACAGAAATTGTACTGATTGGCTGGACAGATGCTCTGAGCTAGGAAAGATGTGCAGCAGATAAGGGTGATAAAGGATAATGAGGTATATGTACTCACAAGCAAGGAGAGTGTATTGAGGACATGGACAGTGTACTGTGAGAGGCTGATGAATGAAGAGAATGAAACAGAGAAGGTTGGATGATGTGGGTATGGTGAATCAGGAAGTGCAATGGCTTAACAAGGAGGATGTAAGGATAGCTATAGAGAGGATGAATACTGTCAAGCCTGTTGGTCCACATTACACACCTGTGGAAGCATGTGTTTGTTTTGGTGAAATGGCAGTGGTGTGTTAGACAGACTGTTTGCTGATATCTTGGGAAGTGTGAGGTTGTATGAGGAGTGGAGAGAAAGTGCTTGTGTATGGTGTTAAGAATGAGGTTGATGTTCAGAACTTTGATAACTACAGAGGGATAACATTGACCAGACACAGCATGAACTTATGGGTAAGAGTAGTGGAAGCAAGTTTACGCAGGATAGTGAGGAGTACTGGTCAGCAGTATGGTTTCATGCATGGAAAGGGCACTATCAATGTGATGTTTGCTCTGAGACTGTTACTGGTGGAATACAGGGAAGGACAGGAGTTGCTCTGTGTCTCTCTGGACTTACAGAAAGCATGTGACATGGTGACTAGACAGGAGTTGTATTGTATGATGAAGTCATGAGTGGAAGAGATATATGTAAGAGTGGTACAGGATATGTACAAGAGTGGTGTGACAGCATTGAGGTCTGCATTGGGATTGATAGATGTGTTTAAGGTGGAGGTGGGATGACATCAGGGATCAGCTCTGAGCCCCTTCTGATCTACAATGGTGAAGGACAGGTTGACAGACAAGCTCATATGGGAGTCCCATTGACTATGTTTTGCAGATGACATTGTGATCTGTATTGAGAGTAGGGAACAGCTTTTGGAGACCTGGAGAGGTGGACATATGCTATAGAGAGGAGAGGAATGAAGGTCAGCAGCACTAGGACAGAATCTCTGTGTGTGACTGAAAGGGTGGACAGCGGAATGTTGAGGATGCATGGTGTACAGTTGGCTAAGGTGGATGTGTTCAAATGTTTGGAATCAACACTTCAGAGTAATGAGGACTATGGAGGACAGGTGAAGAAGAGTGTGCAGGCAAGATGGAGAAGAGTGTCAGGAGTGATATGTGACAGACAAGTACCAGTAAATGCGCTATGTAAGGTCTACAAGAGGGTAGTGAGACCATCTATGATATATGGGTTGGAGACAGTGGCATTGACAAAAAGGCAGGAGTCAAAGCTGAACATAGCAGAGTTACAGATGTTATGATTTGCACTGGGTGTAACACTGGTGCACAGGTTTAGCAATGTGTATATGACAGGCTCAGATCATGTTGGATGGATATGAGACAAAGTTGGACAGGCAGCGTTTCAGTTTGGACATGTGCTGAGGAGAGGTGCTGAGTATATTGGGAAATGGATGGGAAGAATGTAGCTGCCAGGTAAGAGGAAGAGAGGAAGGCCTCGGATAAGGTTTCTGAATGTGGTGAGAGAGGATATGCAGGTATTTGGTGTGAGAGAGCAAGATTCAGAGGACAGGCAGAAATGGCAACAGATGATCCACTGTGGCAATCCTGAATGGGGAAAGCCAGAGGATAATGAAGGGGGATGTTGTAATGTCAGTCTTCACAGATTTAGCAAGGATTTGACAGACATACACATATGTTCAGTATGCAGAACTCTGGGCAGTTGAATGGTATGAGCTCAGTATATAACACGCAGTTCAACACACACATCTTCAGCAGTACTTTACTCTGCACATGCTCTGTATAGTTGCCTTATATGTACAAGACAAAATGTGTATTATAGTTATATGCACAGGTAACATATGGATGTGTACAACATCCCTGTAGCTGGCCTAGTCACTACAGACAGAGCTGCATGCTCTGGCCATCAGTGCTGTTCAACAGTACATCAGTACAGCAAGTCTTGTTGAGACATATGCTTTCAAACCCCTATTTTCCATTATTACAGACCACCTACTGCATTCAATTACATGCTTACTTATTTCACATACTTTTTTTCTGTAGTTTTCACAGATATATCCTTTTTTTTCTCACACTAGTTCAGCGTTGCACTGATGGGCTGTCTATGACAGAGGTAGTTTGAATATATGGCAGCTTGTCTTTTGTAGGTAATGCCCATGACCATGTGATGGCCTGAGCACCAATTGGTGTTCCCCAGTTGCTGATTGCATGCAGAACAGCTGTGCAGTTATTCCAATAGTCAATGTCATGGTAACACACTCTTATAACTGAGTACTCCATGTGGGCATTGGCCCTTTCCCTTAACTGTGAGGAAGAGATCCTGGAGGTGTATGAGCTAATACTTCTTAGAACAGGACCTGTGGAGACAAGCCAACTAAATGGTGAGGAAGATTCAAGACTTAGGGGCAGAATGTGAGTATTGCTGTTATATGTTTTGAATACTTCTTGTTTAACAAGGTTTGCCTGAACATGCTACTTCTGCATGTGTTTCAGTCTGACAAAGTTCTGTGTCTGCATAGCTCTCAACTAACTGTAGGGCTATCCACATAATGGCCAAAGGTTTGCCTGCTTTATTTGGTCTGTTCCTAAGACAGGTGTTGTCCTTGGAAAATCAGTAGCATACTCCGGTGATTGCAATCAGTAAATGCTAATATGCATTTGTTTTTCAGACTTTATATCCCTCAGAAAAGATATGTTACAACAAACCATGTAACACCAGCAATTTCCTCAATGTATAACAGCAATATTTCAAGTATGGCCATGTTTTGGGCCTCTGTCCCAAATTATGTCAGGTTTGTACAGATGCCATATAGAAGGAGGTTGACAGAGTCTACCATTAATTTGTTCTGTCATTCATGCTGAGGGGAAAGGGGAGACAACAAGTGGGACTCTGTACATTCAAGAGGTTGGTGTATGGATAATGTTCTGAGATGCCCTTGTAACATATTTTATGTGGGGGAGAGTAACATGTGTTTTAAAACTAGGCTGTTAGAACATGTGATACATATTACTGATGAGAAAGAAAACAGTTCTATAGCTGTACATTTTAATAGTTCACACCATGGGGGTAGTGGTCATGAAAGAACATTTGTTGTTTACAGAATCAGTTTAAATTCTTAAATGTGACACAATATCCCCTAGGGGTTAAATGAGTAGTGTAATTGGAGGTTGTGTATGTACATGTAATTAAGTGTAGTGGGTTACAAGGTACTGCTTTGAAAAAAGTTTGTTTCTCAGTTTGATCAGTCATCAAAGAACAATTGTTATGTACAGAATCAATGTATGTTTTTAAATGTGATACTTTATCCCCTAGGGGGTTGAATGAGGAGTGTAATTGCAGGCTGAGTATTTAAATGTACTTAAGAGATAATTGTGTCTTCTAATTAAGGCAAGTATAAAGACATCATAGTAAAATTAACTTGTGTGAATTACTGGCTGTTTGTATTTTTGTTTACTATCTTCACAAATTGTAGTTCTTTTGCTAACAGGTCACGGTATTTGTCTGGCTATTGTGTATGGCCTATCATGATTTTGTAACAGCGTACTCTTCACTTATTACTTGGAGTTGGGGGGGGGCAGATGTGAGTGTCTATTTGTATACATATATATATATATATATATATATATATATATATATATATATATATATATATATATATATATATATATATATATGTGTGTGTGTGTGTGTGTATATATATATATATATATATATATATATATATATATATATATATATATATATATATATATATATATACACACACACACATACACACCTGTCAGTGTTTCTTGGTAATATATCTATATATTGTTATACATATATATGTATTTCCACACATATCTGTCTACCCTGTATATATGTAAATATTTTGTATGTATATAGCTGTAGATAATCATTCCTCATTGCGCAGTGTGTCTTTCCTATTGTAAACTTTGTAAACTGATTGTACTGCATGATATCTTGTAAAAAACATCCTAACATCTCACAGCTTAGATGGCCTAGTAGTAAATTGCTTTGACTATGATGTATAGCATCCCAGTTTCAAGACTGAGCAAGGCTGAGTATTTTGTTACTGGCCAGAGGAAGGGCTGCTGGATACAGAGTGATTAAGCTAGTTTTAAGCAGTTGTAAGTGGGTTTGAGTGGTGCTAAGTGGTACTAAGATACTGTTAAACCGATAGGCGCTTAAACTGTGTAGGCTTTGCTTGCCGATGCTTACCAGTGCTCAAATATGCTTAGCAGTGCTAACTACTGGTTATCAATCGCACTTAAGCAATGTGTAAGCCTGCTAAGCATAGCTCAGCCCTGGTAACCATTGCTCACATTCCAGTCTCATAAAATAACAGAGTAATGAAGTCATGTAATAAGTTTATTTAATATCCTTTACATAACATGCTGTCATTACAGTAGCAAGGGGTGTGACTATACTGTAGAGGGCACTTTGGTATACATGGATAGTATCACATGTTTTTTATTAATTATTTTTTTGTACATGGGTAGTTTCACATGTTATATGCACTCACACTTGCTTGTTACACCAGCTACAGCACACTGGTTGACAGATATGATTCCACACATATTGTATTATGAAATTAGTACTGTTGACACTGGTTTTCCATGTAAAATTAGATTGCCTATTGTAGTACTTCAACCATGCACTTCTGCATGCATATCTGGGACTCTGAGCACTATGCTGTCTTGTTCTTGGTGTTTCAGCTGTATGTTTTTATGTATCTCCTATTGGATAGTAATATGATATTATTATATTAACTGTAGAGTACTATATTTTTGCCCATGTCATTGAGGACTGGTGTGATGTAGTAATGGCATACATTTCAATTTCAGACTTCTATCTTTCAGGACATTCATCCTAATGTATAACATGTTTGCTGTCTACTTCCTGTCTGTCCTCTGTGCAGATGTGCAGATGTCAGGTATTGCTAAGGCCATACAACTATGTTGGTGCCCACATAGTTTTGTGCTGTGGGCGTGGGCACTGCTGCTAGCTCCAACAAATGAGACGTCTGCCATGTTGGCCTTGGCCCTATTACTTGCCTGTGTGGGAGACATTACAGAGGTGGTGGGCTAAAGAATCACAGACAGTAGGTGGGAATACTTCACAGGACAGGTCATCTTGAGACAGCACAACAACATGGGGGATATATCTCCAGAATTGTGAACATATTCTATGTCATCATCAGTGCTGTTATACACATGGCGAGTTGATAGGTTGACAGAGTTTGTGTGGACATGCATTTAGTGAGTGACTTCATGTTCATAGGATCATAGTTTCTTAGGTAGGTACTAGGCTATTGGTCCGAGGGCCTAAGTAAGCCTAGCCAACAAGGTTCCCTGGCTTACACCAGCCAAGAAAGTTATTTTCCTGTGCCACTGATAAGCAGAGACACAGAAGTGATTCCCGGGGTGTATTTCCTATTTGCCATCCACTCATCAAAATTTTTCTTGAAGAGTGATAATGAAGAACCTTGCTTAACATAGATGGGTAGCCTGTTCCAGAGTATGGGAAGTCTCTGGGACAGGAATCTATCCCTCCAGCATGTCCTGTTTATTGTGGTGACAAGGTTTAGGTCCCTAGACCATGTAGCTCAGAGGGATTGGGATTTCTTTAGGTGTAGCATGTCCAACAGCTCTGGGTTTGACATAGCTTTATATGTTAGGCAGAGATCACCTCAGAGTAGGCAATATGCCACGGAGTAAAGCTGGAGTTTTTTGAGACGCTCAGTGTAGGGCATCTGTTTGATGCCAGTAATCCTCTTTGTGAGGTACTTCTGTGGCCTTTCCAGCTGCTGCAGATTGTCTTGTGAGGTACATTCCAAAAGGGGCATTGTACTCTATAATGGGTCTAATGAGTGTCACGTAGAGGGGAACAATGACCTCTTTTTTCCTGGATGAGAAACCTTTTATGATGAGGTGTGCCATGTAGAAGAACTTCCTGACTACTGTGGTAATGTGACTATCAAAGGACATACTATTGTCCACCTGGGTCCCAAGGTCTCTTATCACACATTCAGTGTTAAGTTGACTGTTGTCTGTGTAGTAGTCCAGGTGTACAGAGTTTTTACCAAAAGCGATGACAATGCACTTTTTGGCATTGAACTTGAGGCCATGGCTCTGACTCCAGGCATCTGTCTCAGCAATGCCCTTCTGTAGGATTTCCACATCATTTGGGGACTTGACTATGGTTCCTAGTTTGCAGTCATCTGTGAACTTCATTAGCTAGAGGCCTTCTGTGTTAGCCTGCACTTCAGAGAAGTAGATACCAAACAGGAGAGGTCCCAGGACTGAACCCTGTGGTACTCCACTTGTCACTGGTTTGAGGTCAGATTTGGAGTGTACAACTTTTACAGTGTGGGTTTTGTCAGTCAGCCAGTTGGCAACCCATCTTGTGATGTAGGGATTTATACCTAGTTTATTGAGTTTAGCTATAATTCCAGAATGGAGGATGGTGTTGAAAGCCTTGGCGAGGTCAAGATAGGTTGTGTGAACCACCTTACCCTCATCTACGGATTTGGTGACTGCTTCAAAGAAGTTGATCAGGTTCAGGAGGCATGATCTGCCTTTCACAAACCCGAACTGGGTGGGATCCAGAGTTTGGAGGTTACCAATGTCTTTGTTTATGAGTTCCATGATGATATGTTTCATGGCCTTGCAGACCAGGCTCGTCAGGCTAATAGGGCGATAGTTCTTGGGATCAGTGTTGGCTCCCCCTTTGAGGAGTGGGATAACTGTTGCTGTATGCCATTCAATGGGCACAAAGCCTGATGTGAGGCTATGACTGAACATGGTACTTAGGTGGGGAGCCAGTTGGTTCTGAATTTCATGTAAAATGCAGCCTGGGATGTTGTCCGGTCCCATGGATGTTGTGTTTTTGGCTTTAGAGAGTGCAGCTTTTACCTGCATAGTTGTGATTACAGGGACTCTGCATTCTTCCAATATAGATATGTGCCCTTTAGGGGGTGAGGGGGGGTAAAGTTAGTATTGAACCTATCTGTCAGGATGTTGGCAATATCAGTTGGTTCTGTAATGTTCGTGCTGTTGTGCTGTAACTCAGAGCAGATCTGGGTGATGCCATTGAGATTCTTGACATAGCTATAGAATGTTTTGTTGTTCTTAGAATCAGTGGTGATTTTATTTTCATAGCTAGCTTTGGAGGATCTTATAAGGGATCTCAGCTTCTTACTGAGGCTGACCAGGGAGCTCCTCCACTCATGGGGTTTTACTCTCTTTTGCAACGATTTCTTCCTTCTGTTGTACAGTTTGTTTATGGCAGTGGACCACCAGATTGGCTTCTTTTATTTGGAGGATAGCATCTTGGTTCTGTTTGGGATAGCACAATCCATGCACTTGTGTAAGTGCTTATAGAGTGCATTTATGTAGGATTCAGCAGTCGTAACTGTATTGTCCATCTGCATGGGTGTCATGAAGTTCACCACTTCTGTATTAGGAAGCATGAAGTTGGCTTTGGAGAAATTTTTTTACCGTGGTTTCCTTAATGGGGGGTGGGGGGCAGGATGTGGATATCAAGGGTGATTAGCTTATGGTCAAATCGGACCACTGAGGAGTTGACTTCAGGTGTGGAACACTGGTCACTCATGTTGGTAATGACTAGGTCTAGGATATTGTTTCCCCCTGGTGGGGGTTTGGATAAGTTGATCCAGGGCATTGGAGTTTATGAATTCCAGAAAACGTTGTGTGAAGGAGTTGGTACATGAGTAGTTTTCCCAGTTAATGGTTGGGTAGTTGAAATTGCCCATTATTAGGGTGTTTGGTTGAACCCTAATATTTTCCAGTACATCAAGAAAAGAGGAGTGGGAAACTTGGGGCATGGTGGGGGATCTGTAGCAAGCTATAATTTGGATTGCAGTTTTGCCTAGAGTTAGTTGCACTTGGATAACCTCGGATGCATTACGCTGAGCAACTAGCCTGGAGGTGTGGATAACCTTAATGAATATGGACACACCTCCGCCTTTGGTGTTCTGGTCCAGGTTACATGGCCGAAAAGTGTGGTATGAGTTATAGCCTGGTAGTGCAGGGGTGCTCTCTGGAGCCTTGAACCAGGTCTCAGTCACTGCATAGATATCGATGTTCTCCATTTTAAGGAGTGCCTCGAGTGAGTGCATTTTGAGACTTAGACTTTTAGCATTGACTAGCATTACTCTTAGTTTTTGTTTGCCTGTTCCTGTTATGGTGGTGAATTTTTCATTTGAACCTTGCCTAAAAAAGCCACTATAGAGGTGGCAAGAGCCTTAGCCAGTATCTGGAATCCCAGGGGTGACAGGTGCAGGCTATCTCTGGCAAAGAATTGTGGCCTGTTGACCATGTTATCCCAAGCAGACAGATACTGGATCCTACAAGAATGACACCAGAAGCTCAATCAATTTGTCCTTGTACTGCAGTATCATTCTAGGCGATGGCAGAATGCTACTCAGGGCTAGGGTCATACCTGCCTTGGCTACATGATCGGAGAACTCTTCCATGACTCTTTTCATGTTGTCTAGAGAGGTATGTCTTAGGTCATTCACACCAACATGGACAATGACAGACTCATACTTGTACTTTTTGTGGAGGGATCTGAGTCCGTTGGTTATGTGGCGGATCCTGGCACCCGACAGGCAGCTGACGGTAACCTTCTCCTTGTTTAGCCTGGTGAGTGGGACATCAGTGTGCCTAACTATAGAGTCACCTATGACTAGTGTGTTGGATACGTTGTTTTGTCTTATTGCCTGTGGCTGAGTGGCACACTGAATCTGTGGGCTATGTGTCATTTGGGTTGTGTTGGGGGGTGGAAGTTGCTTGCATTTCTGCTTTGGACATCCCTGTTGCTTGGGCAGATTATTATTGAGAGCCTCCACAAATGTTTTTGTGTTTCTATGTGTGGATTTTGTTGGTGTAGATTTAGTGAGACTATGTGATAAGTGTAGTGTGGTGCAAGTGTTTATCTTCTCCTCTTGAATGTCAAGTCTGGTCATGGTTGGAGAGAGCTTTACTTCCAGTTTGGCTAGATAAGTGCATCTCTCACAGGTTGTCTGACAGTGATATGTCTCTGACATACCTCTCCACTAGCATGCTGTCCACAGACTGGCCATATGTTTGCCTGTTATGTTTTGCCTGTTCTCCAGACAGTTGTCCTTGAAAAATCAGTCAGGGACTCTGGGGACTGCAGTTGGTAAATACTAAACTCCATTGGTATTACTGCCTTCATATTCCTCATAAAGGATATGTTGCAACAAACACAGTAACATCAGCAACTGCCTAAATTTCTGACACAAATATGTCCAATCTACACCTGTGTTTGTGGCTCTGTCCCCAAATTATGACAGGCTTTGTCCAGATGTCATGCACTATGAGGCTCAGATGTCTTTAGTAGCATTATTTATTGCATTCATTCCTCCTACCATCCCAGTGATGTAGTAGAGTCACAGACATGTTACAGGGAAGAGGCCATAGATATTAACCCTGAGCCTATACATTCTTAGGTGAACTGTACATTTGAGAGGTCTGTGCATGTCTGGCCATTGTTGACAGACTGTCAGGACTGTGTACACATGTCATGTGTACATGTTATTTTGGCTGTGTATGGAGGGGGGTAGATGTAACTGTTATGGCTCCTTTTTTATCTGACTGTGCATGCTGCTCCAGTGTCTGCTAGTCTATTGGCTGTATGCCTTTGTAGTGGCAGACTGAGATGTATCCTTTACCATGGTCATCATTCAGACTACACTGAGAATTGGACCACTATATATAGGGTAGTGTGTGACTGGAAAACTATTATGTATTTCTTCACACAGTCCATATACTCTACTGTTCACCTGACCTACTGGTATGTGACTGTGACTGTGGTGGAATTGGTTGTGGGTATGCACTTTCACACTAGTGTATGATTTTTGGTGCTGTAACATCCCTGTAGTGAGACTGTCAGCCAGAGTCCCTTCATGTTGGCATGGACTTCAGAGAAGTTGACACCAAACAGGAGAGGACCCAGGACAGAAGCCTGTGCAAGTCCACACATGACTGGTTGGCAGTCTGACTTGGGCTCAGCTACTTTCACAATGTGAGTTCTATCTGTGAGACAGTTTGCAACCCACCTACTGTTATAGGTGTTGATGAGTAGCTTAGTGTGTTTATCCATGAACCCTGAGTGGGAACGTTACCAAAGGGCTTGGCCAGCATGAGGTAGGCTGTAAGATCCACCTTGCCTTCATCCACAGCTCTGGAGAATGACTCAAAGAAGTCGACCAGGTTGATTGAACAGGCATGATCTACCCTTCACAAAAGCAAACTGTGGGGGATCCTGAGTCTGAAGATTCCCATTTCCCAGTTTCTTAGGTCCATGACAATGTGTTCCAAAGCTTTGCATGACAGCCTTGTCAGGCTAATGGGGCAATACTTCCCAGGGTCTGCTGTTACTCCTCCGGTGTGGAGAGGGATAACTCGAGCAGTGCACCAGTCAGTAGGGACAAAGGCTGAGGTGAGGCTGTAATTGAATGGGGCACATAGGTGAGGTGCCAGTTTACTCTGTAGTTCATGCAGAAGACAACCAGGGATATTGCCAGGTCCAATAGAAGCTGTATTCTTGGCCTTGGACAGTGGTATGTTAACCACAGAAGCAGTACTACTGGGTGTCTGGCAGTGTACTGGTATTGTGATTTGTCCTTTGGGGGCGGGGAGAGGGTTAAAGTTGCCACTGAATCTGTGTGCCAGTATATTGGCACACAGATTCAGTAACAACTTTCACCCCAATTCCAGAATAAATCCAGATACACTGGTATTGTGATTTGCCCTTGGGGTGGGGAGAGGGGTAAGATTGCCACTGAATCTGTGTGCCAGTATATTGGCAATATCTGTTGCCTCAGTAAAGGAGTTAACATTGTGAAGCAGCTCAGACCATATGTTGATATTGTCGTGAAAATTCTTTACATAACTATTGGAGGCCTTGTGGATGTCTTTACTGTGTGCTGCAATTTTGTTTTTGTAGCTAGCATTAGAGTATTTAATGAGGACTCTCATCTTTTTGTTGAGGCTGATCAGGGTTTTTTCCATTCTTGGGACTTCACCTTATTCCATATCAGTTTCCTCCTTTGGTTGTAGAGTAGTTTGGGCAGGGGACCACCAGACTGGCTTCCCTTTTCTGGAGGGGAGTGTCTTGTTTCTATTGGGTATGGTGGAATCCATGCATTTGTGTATGTGTTCGTACTGCATTGGTGTGTGTTGGAGGTCATGCAACTAGTCTCCATTTGCATGGGTGCCATGAAGTTAGACACCTCTAATATTTGGAGGCCACAATTGGCTTTGGAAAGCCTTTTCATGGTTGTTACCTTTGCAGGGGGGTGGTGGTAGGTACGTGGATTTCTAAGGTGATGACATTGTGGTCAGATCTAACCATGGCAGAGTTGACTACTGGTGTACAGCAATAGTCACTCATGTTAGTACTGACTAAGTCATTGATGCTGCTACCTGTAGTGGGTGTAGAAACAAGCCTGTACAGGCCACTGGAATGGATGCATTCCAGACAACATTGGGCAAGTGCATTGATACATGGGTAGCTTTCACAGTTAATTGAGGGGTAGCTGAGGTCAATCAGTGTAATAGTGTTAGGTTGGACAGTAATATTCTCCAGGGTGCTTAGGCATGTGGGGTTTGACTCTTGGAACAGAGTTGGGAACCTATAGCAGGCTAAGACTTGAATTTCTGTCTTAAAAACACAAACGGCACCACAAACTGCAGAAAAGACAAACCAAAGCAGGAACAAGCAGCACCCCAAAGTCTTCAGTTCTTCAGCTCTTTATTAAAAATAAGTTGAGTAAAAAACTGGTAGAAAACCACAAGTAGAGTTAAGCGCTATTCATCTAGTTTAGTAACTAGACTTCTTCAGACAGCAAACAGCACCTTAAATTATTCGTTATTTTTAATAAAGAGCTGAAGAGCTGAAGGCTTTGGGCTGCTGCTTGTTCCTGCTTTGGTTTGTCTTTTCTGAATTGCTGTCTTACCCTATATTAGCTACACCTGCAGTATCTGTGATGCATTATGTTGGACAGTGTGAATGTGTGCGCATCCTTTTTGAATAAGGAGTGCTTCAAGTAAGTGCCTTTTGAGATTTAGACTTCTAGTGTCGAACAGCATGACCCTCAGATTACATTTGTTTGTAGCTGTTACATATTTATGTATATTTATGTATACCTATGTGTGTGTGTGTGTGTGTGTGTGTGTGTGTGTGTGTGTGTGTGTGTGTGTGTATGCGTGTGTGTGTGTGTGTGTGTGTATATATATATATATATATATATATATATATATATATTTATATATATATGTGTATGTATTTATATACTTTTCTATATATATGTTTATGTATATATGTATATATTTTACATGTATATCTATAGATATAGTTTGTGTCTATATTTGCCCACATATATGCGTTACCATACATAAATACATGTATATATAGAAAACCTGACTGATTCTACAGAATTTTTCCCTACTATTGAATGACTCTACTGACAAATATGTCTGGAAAAGCATCAGTATTTTGTAGCGCTCACATGATGTAGTGGTGCGTTGCTCTGACTGTGATGTGCAGGGCCCTGGGTCCAAGACTTCGTAGGACTGATACATTTGTTGCAAGGCAAAACAGTTGATGCTGGAGACAGAGGGATATGATCAATATTTCAAAGATGTTCCTATTTTGGGCCCCTTGACCCCTATTTTGACATCCTTTAGACAGATTTGTTACAGTTAGAGGTTTGGGGTGTGGATCTGATGTGCAACTCCACTGCATATATATATATGTAAACACACATAGACACATATATATATATATGCATATAGTTATATATATGTATATGTATATATATATATATGCATATAGTTATATATATGTATATGTATATATATCTCTATAGATATATATATTTATGTACATAGATATATCTGTATGTATTGATTTACTTTTCTATCTATACATGTATTTATATATGTATATATTTCATATGTATATCTCTACATGTATTATATATTTATTTGTCCATATGTATATGCATCTCCATACACATATACATTTGTATATGTGTGTATGTATATATATATATATATATATATATATATATATATATATATGTCTTAGGTCATTCACACCAACATGGACAATGACAGACTCATACTTGCACTTTTTGTGGAGTGACCTGAGTCCGTTGGTTAAGTGGCGGATCCTGGCACCCGACAGGCAGCTGACGGTAACCTTCTCCTTGTTTAGCCTGGTGAGTGGGACATCAGTGTGCCTAACTATAGAGTCACCTATGACTAGTGTGTTGGATACATTGTTTTGTCTTATTGGCTGTGGCTGAGTGGCACACTGAATCTGTGGGCTATGTGTCATTTGGGTTGTGTTGGGGGGTGGAAGTTGCTTGCATTTCTGCTTTGGATATCCCTGTTGCTTGGGCAGATTATTATTGAGAGCCTCCACAAATGTTTTTGTGTTTCTATGTGTGGATTTTGTTGGTGTAGATTTAGTGAGACTATGTGATAAGTGTAGTGTGGTGCAAGTGTTTATCTTCTCCTATTGAATGTCAAGTCTGGTCATGGTTGGAGAGAGCTTTACTTCCAGTTTGGCTAGATAAGTGCATCTCTCACAGGTTGTCTGACAGTGATATGTCTCTGACATACCTCTCCACTAGCATGCTGTCCACAGACTGGCCACATGTTTGCCTGTTATGTTTTGCCTGTTCTCCAGACAGTTGTCCTTGAAAAATCAGTCAGGGACTCTGGGGACTGCAGTTGGTAAATACTAAACTCCATTGGTATTACTGCCTTCATATTCCTCATAAAGGATATGTTACAACAAACCCAGTAACATCAGCAACTGCCTAAATTTCTGACACAAATATGTCCAATCTACACCTGTGTTTGTGGCTCTGTCTCCAAATTATGACAGGCTTTGTCCAGATGTTATGCACTATGAGGCTCAGATGTCTTTAGTAGCATTATTTCTTGCATTCGTTCCTCCTACCATCCCAGTGATGTAGTAGAGTCACAGACATGTTACAGGGAAGAGGCCATAGATATCAATCCTGAGCCTATACATTCTTAGGTGAACTGTACATTTGAGTGGTCTGTGCATGTCTGGCCATTGTTGACAGACTGTCAGGACTGTGTACACATGTCATGTGTACATGTTATTTTGACTGTGTATGGATGGGGGGGGGTAGATGTAACTGTTATGGCTCCTTTTTTATCTGACTGTGCATGCTGCTCCAGTGTCTGCTAGTCTATTGGCTGTATGCCTTTGTAGTGGCAGACTGAGATGTATCCTTTACCATGGTCATGATTCAGACTACACTGAGAATTGGACCACTATATATAGGGTAGTGTGTGACTGGAAAACTATTATGTATTCCTTCACACAGTCCATATACTCTACTGTTCACCTGACCTACTGGTATGTGATTGTGACTGTGGTGGAAATGGTTGTGGGTATGCACTTTCACACTAGTGTCTGATTTTTGGTGCTGTAACATTCCTGTAGTGAGATTGTCAGCCAGAGTCCCTTCATGTTGGCATGGACTTCAGAGAAGTTGACACCAAACAGGAGAGGACCCAGGACAGAAGCCTGTGCAAGTCCACACATGACTGGTTGGCAGTCTGACTTGGGCTCAGCTACTTTCACAATGTGAGTTCTATCTGTGAGACAGTTTGCAACCCACCTACTGTTATAGGTGTTGATGAGTAGCTTAGTGAGTTTATCCATGAACCCTGAGTGGGAACGTTACCAAAGGGCTTGGCCAGCATGAGGTAGGCTGTAAGATCCACCTTGCCTTCATCCACAGCTCTGGAGAATGACTCAAAGAAGTCGACCAGGTTGATTGAACAGGCATGATCTACCCTTCACAAAAGCAAACTGTGGGGGATCCTGAGTCTGAAGATTCCCATTTCCCAGTTTCTTAGGTCCATGACAATGTGTTCCAAAGCTTTGCATGACAGCCTTGTCAGGCTAATGGGGCAATACTTCCCAGGGTCTGCTGTCACTCCTCCGGTGTGTAGAGGGATAACTCGAGCAGTGCACCAGTCAGTAGGGACAAAGGCTTAGGTGAGGCTGTAATTGAATGGGG